>NC_080079.1:84666996-84966996 GCF_949987535.1 Balaenoptera acutorostrata
CCGCATGGTGAGGGCACAAAGTCTTTAAATCTTTTCCTCTCAAGAGGTGGAGCTTAATTCCCCTCCCCCTGAATGTTGGCTGGACTTAGTGACTCACTTACAGAGAGTGGAATATGGCAGAAGTGATGGGATGTCACTTCCAAGATTAGGCTGTTAGAAAACTGTGGCTTCTGTCTTGTCTCCATGAGGCTTGTTTGGGGGGAGCCAGCGGCTGTGTCGTGAGGACACTCGAGTGGCTCATGGGCAAAGACCCAGGGCCTGCTACCAGCCACAGAATGAGCCAGGAAGAGGATCCTCCCCCAGGTGGCCTTGATATGGCTGCAGCCAGACTGCAGCGTGGCGAGCAACCCTGGGCCAGAACCGCTCAGCCAGGCCACTCCAAGGCTCCTGACTCACAGAATGATGTTATTCTAACTGTTTTCTTGAGCCCCCAGATTTGGGGTAATTTGTTACCTAGCAACAGATAACTAATACATTTCCCACTCACCACAGCAGCTGAACACTCTCTCTTTTGCCCCTTTTTTCAGTCACCCTCCAAGTGCTCACTTCTTCATCTTTCATTTTCCCTCCCCTGTGTCAGGCTGCTCCTGTTCATAATAGGTGCTTAATCAATATCTGTTCATAGTATAACCAAATTTTAATTTGTTTTGATGTGTGCAAACAAAAATTATTTGAAAAATAGTATTTTTTTAACAGTTCAGACTAGCATTATAGAGAGACGTGTTTAAGTGTGTGAAGCTAAGCCTTTTATAAGCAAGGCTTACTACTGATAACTATATAACTTCACCAGGAGATATTGGACTCAATGTGCCCTTTGGCTTCAGGAACAGGACTAGTTATGCATTTCAGCTCCAGTGGGCAAAGCTGCTGTGCAATTTAAGCTTATCAAGTACTTTGCCTTAAGGAACAAATTATAGGCTCAAGATCACTGTCTTCTGAATGCATTTCCAGTTGTAGATGTTGCCTGTAATCTTCAGGTTGTTGTCTATTGTCGCCTTTAATAATCAAGATGTTTATTAAATAAGTGCAGTGCACCTACCACATTAAGTACTCTGGGAACTTACTGTTTGTTTGTTTGTTTACAAATGTTACTTTTACTACCAATATGTGGCATTGGTTAGCAAAATAAACACAATCACTCAATGCTAAACAGTCTAGCAAGAAAAATGGACATTAATTTAATAAACTCACAGGCATATAATTACAAGCCAAGTACTGTAAAGGAAAAATACAGATTATTGTAAAAAAGGAGATTAGAGCGTGCTCTCTAATCTGAGGATTAGTGGATCACAGAAGACTCCTCTAAGCTAGTTATCTTTTTGGGTGGAGACCTGGGGATAGCAGGAGTTATCTAGGCAAAAGGGTAGAGGGAAGGGAAGTTAAGTTAGTCGAGCATTTACTATATGCCAGGAACTGTCTGAGAACTTTAAGTCAACAATCTTCACAACAACTATAGGATGGAGGCAACATTTTAACCATGTCTTAGAGATATGAAACCTGAGGACTAAGGTCCACATGCTTAAAGAGTGTCCCAAACTTCTGCAAAGGCTTTGATTTAATCCCTAGGGGCACCAAAGAAAGCCTTGAATGAAAAAGACAGTTTAGACCACTTTTAAGTTAAGCAGCATGTCATTATATTGATTACCCACAAAAGTTCAAGCAATTAAAACACAAACAAAATAGGACACAGTTTAACTTTATTACCTTCCAAACACACACACACACACAAAAGATAATAGAAATAATATTACAACAAAGTTATTTTAAATTCGTCATCACTTTTACAATCCTTTCAAATTCTTTATGCTTTCTATCCAGGAACCCCATGATGTTCTTTTTTATATGATAAATACTGCTAACCAAATATGTATCTTCAGTTTATATAGTTTATGAAAATGGATGCTGTACTGTATATTAAGTTACAACCAATACTGAGAAAAGAGCAGTGAAAGTACTTCATTATTCTTTGTTAAATAATGAGTGTTTTGAAGTAATGTGATCATTAAATGAACATAACTCGGATATAAGTGTAAATTTTTCAAAACTTGAAATGTTCCTTAAGGTAAACTCTGGCTGAAGTTCTGAATATTTAATTTTTCTGTTTTCACAAAATGAGTGCAGTCACCTATTCAACATAATCAGTTATCTAGTTATCTAAATAATCCTGCATTAAATATTTGGCCTAGTGCTTAGATGTTTTCTGTTTGCCCCCCCCACCCCCAGATCCACTTTCTGCCCTTTTCTACCCCACTCTGTGCCTCAGAAAACCAACATTTTTGGAAATCATCAATAGGCTCCTTACCCTCTGACTTCTAGCTGGGCCAGTGCAGGGACATGGGTGGGAGAAGAGAGAGGCCGAGGTGGTTTTACTCCCAGCTCCCTCCCTGTTGGGTCACTGCATGTTGGGTGTGGCCTTTACAGAAGGTTAGAGTTCCTGGCCTGTCTGTACAGCTCTCCTCTCTGTATTCTGGAAACTGCTCCCTCCCTTCCCCACTTGGCCCCAGGATGAGAACAGTTAGAGTGCCAAACCATCCTTGTCACTTTCCCCCAAGCCAGTCTGCTTTTTTGTAAATAGCCCCCTTTTTAAGCCCTCCTCAATTACCAAGCATGCCATTTTCTCATAGAACCCTGACTGTATAGTAATCGATAACAAGAGTGGCCTCAGGAAACAGACCCTCAAAATGGGATTCTGAACTGACTGTCCACATATGTGTGTGATAACTTACTGTCCAGATAACTTATTGGGCAGGAGTTTGGGGAAATAGGGATGCAACACGGAGGAACATGGCTGAGTTGACTTTAAGGGTATCAGACAAAAGAGAATGGAACAAATGATGAAACAGTAGCGGCTGAGCAGGATGAATGTATTGATATATTCACTCAGGATTCAGGACTCGAAAGCCGAGGAGTGGCTTTATTAGTCTGCTGGGCTGGCTAACCGATGGATGAATTCAGTGGTGGCCTACAGTCAATTAGAATGATGTGCTAGAACTTCCATGCTATAATGTAGGGGAAGAATTCAGATAGTTCAGGGTGATGAAATAATGTACAACCTATTTAGCCACTTGCTATCCATTACCCCTGGGAGTGTCCAGAGGACATACACTCTTCATCAAGGCATTAAGAAATGCATTGGTGAGGGGTCACTACCATCACTGGTCACCCGATGGTGGTGGTTCTCTGTAGGCTGACTTCTGAGCAGGGGAGTAAGAGGCTGGGAACCATGTTTGGTATGTAGATCACACATGCTGTTCCTATGACACGTTTATACTTTCTTAACCACTAAATGAATTTTTAATAATAGTAGGGAAAAAAGAATGCTGCAATGGAACCCCCTTTTTAAAGAAATCTCTAGTAAAATCTATACTGGTTACTAACGCTTTAATGAATGTTCTCTGTTTAATTGATACAAAAAAGTACTGGGTCTTATTTCAAGTTTGGCACAAGGTAGAAACAGAAGCTGATACATAAGCTTGGTTCAAAGGTAAGCCCTTCCCACTTACTGGTTGGGTTATTACTGACAATTCTCTTAATCTCTATGCAGCTCAATTTCTTCATCTACAAAATGAGGGAAATAATATCTGCCTCCCTTAGTTGTGAGGATAAGCAAAATAGAGGACAGTGACTCAACTAACAAGCTAACTCAGTTTACCTTCCCCTGGGTTCAAGCACTTTGGGCTTTCCTCTCTCATAGCTCTTATAACTTCATATCTCATACTGTATTGCAGGCCACTTGAGTTTAGGATGCATGTCTACTTGTCTCGTTATATAAATCCCCAGTGCTCAACATATAGACAGACACACACCAGACACCAGCCATGTGAGCAATTGAATGAATAAGTGTGTTCTTTTGAAAATGAAATGGAAGTGGTCAGTTTATTATTTACCTTCCTTTCCACTCCTCTACCTATGTTTAAATTCAGTCTCCATCTGCTGCCTTTAGAACCATGGACAAACTACTTAGCTCTACTGAGCTGTGGGTTCCTCATGTGTAAAATTAGATAACACCTCTTATTCTCGTAGGAGTGCTGTAAGAAATAAATTAGATAACAATTAAAATATCCGGAAAATAGGAGGTACTACATACATTTTATTTCCCTTTCTCTTTCCTTCTTTGTATCTCAAGGGTCTGGCATATTATAAGCACTGAAATAATGTTTTCTATGGTGGATCACACATGAAGTTCTAATTTTGAAAGCTTATACCCCATTCATTTCTTTAAAAAACCTGAATATCAGATTACTGCCCATGAGTTTGCAAAATATTTTTAAGCCTTTTATGGTTAAAATGCTCTAAGAATTTGGAAAAGGCCCCACTTCTGAACCTTATTTTAATAAATCCAAAATGGATAGATGTGGAAAATATTTAACATTCAACAGTTACTTTTGAAAAGAAGAGATAGTTAATTTTATCCCTTTTATTTCTACAAATCATAAGGAGAGACAGTTTAGATAGGTTATTCAAAAGAGACTCCCCAAATCATTTCTAATGGGATACATCAACTCAAGTGTGGCCCAAAGATTATTCTTAACAAATGCACATATTGTCTGACTTTACTTGGAATAAACAAAAAGCTTAAAATTAGATTATTGCTTAGACATAGAGCCATTAAGTTAAAATAAGGCCAGACATTTGGAATTAAGTCAGTCTAAGATAGTCACCTTTAATTAAAACATGGCTAAAATATATGGATTGCTTTATTAGCTTTATGCCATACCCATAAAAACTTACTTAAATTTTCACAGTAAATGCATAGTGCCTTTACACACATTCACAAATCCACTAATCAATGCCTTTACACAAATTCTTTTTACATACCTAGAGGGACTCTGACAACCAGTAAACCACTAAAAACAAAAGACAAAAAAAGGAAAAATTTGTTTTAAAGTCATTTAAATCACTGTTGGCCTGACTTCCTTTCTTCCCTTCAAAAAGAGAAAAAATATATATAATTAACAAACTCAATGCTATTTCTCTCATTTTTCTTAGGGCTTCAGCACTGTATCACTATCTAAAATGTAGCTAATGTAAACTGATTTAGAAAAAGAAGCTTTACTTAGAGCCTTGTTTGCGTCGAGTGGCTTTTCAAAAAACACATTTTTCAGATTAGAGGAAATGTTTGTGGTAACATAAGCTCCACTTGCCATTTCAAAATGATAAAATGAATTAAAGGGTGAAGGACGTGAATTAAAGCATGAGTGACTTCATAAAATAAGCATTTTACATAATTTGTACATTTAAATTTTTGTTACCTCAAAATGAAGACAGAATGATTTAAGAATGTAATGCATTTATTCACCACAAACAAGAAGAAACTCACTTAATTACTATTTTAAATAAGTTTTCCAGTGAGTTTTTTGTGTATATAGTCAATGGAAACCTTTTGTTCTGTGCCACAGATTTCCAGTTCCTAATACAGCATTGTGCCTGGAGGCTTGAGATGCTGAATTTGTGTGTGTGTGTGAGTGTGTGAGTGTGTGTGTGTGTGTGTGTGTGTGAGTGTGTGTGTGTGTGTGTGTGTGTGTAGAGACATAGATATAGAGAAAGAGATGATAGAGACTTTATTACAATAGCTTCTTTAAGGAGCTCTTATAGTTAACTAGAGAAACCCTCAGTTTCTGTTGAACACAATTTGGATCCTAAAAGCAGTTGTGATGCTTTTGATATTCCCTGAATATAAAGTAAACCCAAAAATATTCTCACTTTTCAAAACAGTGGAAATATGTTCTTTGGGGGCATTAAACAATAAAGCATAAATTTTACAAATAATTATGTATCTTTCCAATGTGAAAAATACTTCATCAAAAAATAATCATTTTGGCACATCTGCTTCTAGCTCTGATGGAGTATCTTGTAACAGATCATGCTGTAATCAGGAACAAATAAAAAAGTGGATAAATTTTTTAAAATCCATATGAAGGCTTTGGAGATCTTCCAAGGCAGTCAAGACTTAAGAGGCCATGATCCCAGAGAGAAGTGAGCCCAGTATTTTTGAAGTAAGCCCAAGTATGTGTGCTGCTTGTCTCCTGGGGCATTTGTTTTAGGAAGTACAAGGCAAGAAGTTGAGAAGCAGGCAGAGAGCAGTCCCTAAGAAGCAAAGAAGCCAATAGAACTTTTGGCAAGTTCATAAGGCTAAGAAAACAAAAATTAGAGTATGGGCATGCCACGGGTACCAGGATTAGGAGATAAAGATCAAAGGAAGAAGGTAGGTGTATAGAAATGAGCCTAACATTCTATGACAGCCATCCACTCCAGGTATATGCTAATTCTTGAGCTGTGGCAGGAAAAATGACTCAAGTGCTGTGCAGAGAGCATCCATAGAGCAGAGCAGAGCTTTTAGAGTCTTATGTTGCTGAGAGCATAACTAATTAAAGTTCAGAAACCAAGAGAGGGAAGGGTCCTGGTCAGTTGGGATCCTGGAGTGGAGTGTGAATTAAAGGTACACCTACCCTTATATCCTAGGAGTGAGGATGAATTAAAGGTACACTTAGCCTTACAATGTTTGAAAACTAGACCCATGATTTTCTAGTCCATAAGTGGATTGAGGTGTTCTGCTCCCACTCTCTGCTTGTCTGGAGGAAGATAAAACAAGTCAGTGAGCTGTGGGATAACTTCAGGAGGCCCAGTGTATGTGTAATTGGATTCCTAGAAAGAGAAAGGGAGGAGGGGGAAAAGTATTTGAAGAAATAGTTGCAAATTTTTATCCAAATTTCCTGAAAACTGTAAACTCACAGATCCAAGAAAATCAGCAAACTTCAAACACAAGGCACATAAAGAAAACTAATCTATGATACATCAAATTGCTAAAAACTAGTGATAAAGAGAAATCTTTTTTAAAGCAGCCAGAGAATAAAAACATATTACCTTTGTTTCTCACAGAGGAACAAAGGTAAGAATGAGAACAGAGTTCTCCTTGGAAACACTGCAAACCAGAAGGCAGTGGAGCACTAAAAGAAAATAAACTATCAACCTAAAATTCTATATCCAGTGAAGGTATCTTTCAAAACTGCTGGTGAAATAAATATTTTCCAGATATACAAAAGCTTAAAAATCCATCATGAGCAGACCTTCATTACAAGAAATGTTAAGGGGAGTCTTTCAGGCAGAGGAAAATGATACCAAATGGAAATCTGGATTTATGCAAAAGAATGAAAGCACTGGAAGGGTAAATATGTGAGCCAATATACAATAATTTTTAAAAATTTTAAACATTTGACTGTTTTGAGAAAAAATAAAAACAATGTATTGTTGGACTTATAGCATATAAAGAAACTAGAATGTATGACAACAATAGCACAAAGTCCAAGAAGGGAGAGATGGAAGTATATATTGCTATAAGTTTCTGTACATGAAGTGGTACAGTATCACTTAGGGTAGACTGGATTAAGGGTGTGTACTGTTAAACACTAAATCAACTGCCAAAAACACACCAAAAAATTATAGCTAATAAGCAAGCAGAGGAGATGAAATGAAATAAAAATATACTCAATTAATCCAAAAGAAGATAGAAAAAGGAGAAAAAGAAAACAAAGGACTTATGGGACAAATAGAAACAAATAGCAAGATGGTAGATCTAAACTATATCAGTTTTCACATTAAAAGGAAATGTAGGGCTTCCCTGGTGGCGCAGTGGTTGAGAATCTGCCTGCCAATGCAGGGGACACGGGTTCGAGCCCTGGTCTGGGAAGATCCCACATGCCACGGAGCAACTGGGCCCGTGAGCCACAATTACTGAGCCTGCGCGTCTGGAGCCTGTGCTCTGCAACAAGAGAGGCCGCGATGGTGAGAGGCCCGCGCACCGCGATGAAGAGTGGTCCCCACTTGCCACAACTAGAGAAAGCCCTCGCACAGAAATGAAGACGCAACACAGTCATACATAAATAAATAAATAAATGAACGTGAATTTCTTTAAAAAAAAAAAAAAAAAAGGAAATGTAAACCTAACTATATGAATTATCACACTAAATGTAACAACCCAAATAAAAGGCAAAGATCATAAAATTGCCAACTATATGATGCCTACAAGGAACATACCCTGAATATAAAGACACGTATAGGTTAAAAGTAAAAAGATGGAAAATATGTATACCATGCTTAAAATAATGAAAAGCAAGGAGGAATGGCTTTGTAAATATCAGATAAAACAGAGGTCAGAGCAAGGAATTGACCAGTGAGAAAGAAGATCATTTCATAATGATACAGAGGTCAATTCAAGAGGACAGACAATCCTAAATATTTATGTGCCTAATAGGGATTCAAAATACATGAAACAGGGACTTCCCTGGTGGTGCAGTTGGTTAAGAATCCACCTGCCAATGCAGGGGACTTGGGTTTGATCCCTGGTCCAGGAAGATCCCGGAAGATCCCACATGCTGCGGAGCAACTAAGCCCATGCGCCACAACTACTGAGCCTGCGAGCCACAACTACTAAAGCCTGCGCACCTAGAGCCCATGCTCCACAACAAGAGAAGCCACCTCAATGAGAAGCACGCTCACTGCGTGTAGCCTCCATTCTCCTCAACTAGAGAAAGCCTACGCGCAGCAACGAAGACCCAACACAGCCAAAAATAAATAAATTTTTTAAAATTTTAATTTAAAATTTATTAACAAAAGATACATGAAACAAAAACAAGTAGACCTATAAGGAGAAATAGATAAATTCACAATTATAGTGGGCGATTTCAACACCAAGAAAACTAAATTGGTAAAAATATAGAAGACTTGAACAATATTATGAAATATCTTGACATAATTGAACAACAGAAAACATTTCTTTTAAAAGTACACAAAGAATATTTACAAGGTTGTCCATTTCTGGACTATAAACAAGTCTAACTAATTTCAAAGGATTCAAATTATACAAAATATGTCTTCTGATTATAATTGAATTAAATTAGAAATCAGTAAGAGAAATACCCAAATATGTATAAACTCAGTAACACAGTTCTCAGTATAACCCATGGATCAAGGAAAAATCAAAAAGGAATTTTAAAAGTATTTTGAATGAAATGAAAATGAAAACAAAATCAAAAATTGTAGGATAGAGCTAAAGCAGTATTTACAGGGAGATTTACAGCATTAAACAAAAAGTCCTACATCTCTGACCTCAACTTCCACCTTAAGAAACTAGCAAAGAAGAGAAGATTAAGCATAAAAGAAACAGAAGAAAACCAGTAATCAGGAACAGAAATCAATAAAACAAAACAAAACAAAACAAAAAAGGCTGAGCTGTTATTTAAAAGGTCAATGAAAATTGATAAATATCTATCAAGACTGAGCAGAGAAAAAAGAGAGAAGACAAAATTACCAATATCAGCAATAATAGAGGTTACATCACTAAAATTTCTACAAATATTGAAAGCATAATAAGGGAATAGTATTGTCAAGATCTGTGAAGGGACTGAAATTTTACATACTTTACAAGTTAGCTGTCACAGTTTTATGGATGCTTGCAAAAGGCTCCCAGACAGCTGAGCCAGAGACCAAGTTAAAGAAATAAAAATTTAAAATACCAAATTACACTCAAAGGATGGATAAGCAAGGAAATAAAAAAACTAAGAGCAGAAATTAGTGAAATAGAAAATATACAACCAGTAGAGAAAATTAAGAAATCTATGAGGTAATTCTTTAGAAAAACTAATAAAATTGATAATCTCCTAGCAATACTAAGAAAAATAGAGAGAGATGGCACAAAATACAATGTCAGTAATAAATTGGGCATCTCTGAAGATCATATAGACATTAAAAAGATAATAAGAAGACAATATAAGCAACATTAAACCTAAATTTTCATACTAGATAAAATGACAAAATTTGGAAAATTCTAATAGCTCTATATCAAAGAAATTGAATTTAATTAATTTTTTTTAAATTAACTTAAAATATTTTCCACAAGGACATTTCCAAGGCCAGGTATCTTCATGTTTAAGAAAGAAATAAAACTAATCTTATATGAACTTTCTGAGTTCAGAAAAAGATCAACATACTTAAACCTAACAAGGATATTAGAAGAAAGGAAAATTTTTGATGTATCTCCCTTATGAACATATATGCAAAAATTCTAAATAAGTTGTTAGCAAATCAAATCCAATGATATATGAAAAGATAGTACACAATGAGCAAGTTGTTTATTTCAAGAATGCAAGGTTTGTTTAATATTTGAGAATCAGTGAAATTTACCACATTGAAATAGAGGAGGGCAATCATATGATCTTCTCATTAGAAGCAGAACAATCATTTCATAAATCTGACACCCAATCATTATAAAATCTGTTAGCAAATCTGGAATAGAAGAATTAATGGTCATAATCATCATAATTAATGGTCAAATATTGAAACCTTTCCTCCTGAGAATGGGAATAAGGATGTCTCCTCTCATTACTTCTATTCAGGATATGCTGCCAATCCTAGCCAGTGCAATAAGGCAGGAAAAAATTGAGGGTATAGAAATAGGAAAGTAAGATTTAAAACTCTTATTTTTCACATTTGATGACCCAGTTGTATATGTAGAGTCTACAGAAGAATTATTGCAACTTATAAAAGAATTTTGTAAATCAATGGACATGTGACCGATATACAAAATATGTTTTTCTGTATATCATCAAGAAATAATTAGGAAATAAAACTTAATAGAATGACAACATTTATAATAGGATCAAAAAGAATGAGATATCAAACTGGAAGTTTGTAAAGCATATGTACATAGAAGACTGCAAAACATTATTGAATGAAATTAAAAGAATATAGGGCTTCCCTGGTGGCGCAGTGGTTGAGAATCTGCCTGCTAATGCAGGAGGCACGGGTTCGAGCCCTGGTCTGGGAGGATCCCACGTGCCGCGGAGCGGCTGGGCCCGTGAGCCACAATTGCTGAGCATGCGCGTCTGGAGCCTGTGCCCCGCAACGGGAGGGGCCGCGGTGGTGAGAGGCCCGCGCACCGCGATGAAGAGCGGTCCCCGCACCGCGATGAAGAGTGGCCCCCACTTGCCGCAACTAGAGAAAGCCCTCGCACGAACCGAAGACCCAGAACAGCCAAAAATAAATAATAAAATTAAAAAAAAAAAAAGAAAAAAGAATATATAAACAAATGGAGGAATATACAATGGCCATGGACTGGAGGACTCAATATAATAAAGATATCAGTTCTCTCCAAATTTATCTACATATTCAAGGTGATCTCATTAAGAGTTCCAGCAGGTTTTGTACTATAATTGATAATCTGATTCTAAAATGTATAAAGAATCTCAAAAGGAAAAAAGAACTGAAACAATCTTGAAGAACAAAATTGAAGGGCTTATACTACCATGTTTCAATGTTTCAAGATTTATAAATCTACAGTAATTAAAACAACTTGTGTTTGACTTAATGATGGACAGATAGACCACTAGAAGAGAATTAAAAAGTACAAGAAGGGAACCATACTTAAACGGTCATTTGGTTTTTGACAAAGATGGCAATAAAGTGCAGAGGGGGAAACATAGTCTTTTCAATAAGTGATGCTGGGTGAAGTGTATATTCCATAAGAAAAATAGGACTTCCCTGGTGGTGCAGTGGTTAAGAATCTGCCTGCCAATGCAGGGGACATGGGTTTGAGGCCTGGTCCGGGAAGATCCCACATGCCACGGAGCAACTACTGAGCGCAAGCTCACAGCTTAGCTCAACAACTGAGTAGCTCACAACTACTGAGTGCACCACAACTACTGAGCCTGCGCTCTAGAGTCCGCACACCACAACTACTGAGCCTGCACGCTGCAATTACTGAAGCCCGCGTGCCTAGAGCCCATGCTCTGCAACAAGAGAAGCCACCGCAATGAAAAGTGCGCACACCGCAACAAAGAGTAGCCCCCGCTCACCACAACTAGAGAAAGCCTGCACACAGCAACGAAGACCTAACGCAGCCAAAAATAATTTAAAAAAAAGAAAAATAATGAATCTGGACCCTTAGCTCACAATATAAACAAAGATCAATTCCAAGTGAATTGTAGATCTGAACATGAAGGTAAAACATTTAAGCTTATAGAAGAAAACAAAAATATATCATCATGGCCTTAAACAGGTCACAAAAAATAATAATATAAAAGAAAATGTTGATAAACTGTACTACATTAATATTAAGGACTTTTTTTTCAACAAAAGACACAATTTAAAGGATAGAACTTTAGATTGGGAGAGAATATTTGCCATAAAATGTATGTGATAAAAGACATATTCACAAATAGATAAAGAACTACAAATCAGTAAGATATGAGACAGAGAAACCAATAGGAAAAAATGGGCAAAAATTTGAACATACACTTCACAAAAAAAGATATCCAAATGAAAAGATATGTCCATCTTTATTAGTCATCAAGAAAATGCAAACTGCTGGAAGCTGACCTCTCTCCACATGGTCTCTACACAGTCTCTCATATAGCTAGCTGGGCTCACGGAAGGGTCCTTGGATCCCAAAAGTGAGGGTTGCAAGAAGAAGGAAGCGGGAGCTCCCAGTCCTCTTGGAGGTTAGGCTCAGAACTGGCAGTGTCACTTCGACCATGTTGCATTAGGGAAAGCAGTCACAGAACCAGCTGGGATTCCAAAGGGAGGGGAAATAAACTCCACCTCTCAATGCGGGGAGTGACAGAGGATTTGCAGCCATCCATAACCCATCACATCTTCCCACCTCCCTCAAATGTGTGCTTGTCCAAACTAGCTCTGTCATCAAAGTTCATTTCAAATCCTCTCTCTTTTATGAATTATTAACCCCCTAAACTGAAAATAGTTCTTCCATTTCCCCCAGATAAAACAGATGAACTCTCGTTTTATCTGTACCTTTCTTGGGGCACTTTTAACTTTAAACCTTGAATTATTTAT
Source organism: Balaenoptera acutorostrata (assembly GCF_949987535.1). Taxonomy (NCBI): domain Eukaryota; kingdom Metazoa; phylum Chordata; class Mammalia; order Artiodactyla; family Balaenopteridae; genus Balaenoptera; species Balaenoptera acutorostrata. The sequence goes on from NC_080079.1 coordinate 84,679,843, forward strand.
GTAAGTCTTATCTCCTCTACATTTTAAATAACATTATTTCTAGTTGCTTAAAGAAGAAATTCATATTGTAGAAAATAACCAGCATCTATTTCTGAATAATATGTGCCTCCCCCACATTGCTTTACACATGTGACATAATCAGTAATCATTTATTGAGGAAGATTAGAATAAAATTTAAACTTTCTAATAGGCCGATATTAGGTACTTCTGAGGGCATTTGGCTTGCCTCTTTCTTCCTTATCCTTAATTATATTTTTAAAATACAAATAGGCAAAATGACACTAAGTAATGTTTGTGTATATTTTACCAGGCTCATGTTGGTGACGGGCTGGGGGGCAGGGGATGTCATAATAAAATAAACAAAAGAAAATAACACATAACGCAATGGCTAAAGCTTACATGGCTCTTAACTATATGCCAGGCATAGCTCTGAGAACTTTATCCTCCTAACTGCCCTACAAGGTTTTGAAGAAAAGGAAGAAATAACCAAGGAATGAAGAACAAAGGAAACCAAAGAGGCAGAAAAAGAAAATGTAACCTGTATAACCCCGAACATTTCCAAGACTTCTGAAATTCTGACATAAGTTGGCTACATGATGAGGAAAGCCAGACTCTAAGAACATACTCAGGAAATGACTTTAGAAAAACAAAAAAAGAGCATCTTTCCTCCCAGATTAGAATCTACATTTCCCATTTTCATATGGAGTATGGTCTATCTCATTAATTCTGATTTTTTAAAACAAAATCATCCATTTTCTGACTTATTGGAACTTCCAGGGTTTCAAATTACCTTAGAATAGTTTTTAATATAATGTTAAACCCTTTAACCACCCATACAGGAGAAGCAAAGCCTGACAATAATTTAGTTTTTGGGTTTTTTTAAAATAAATTTATTTATTTATTTATTTATTTTTGGCTGCGTTGGGTCTTTGTTGCTGCACACGGGCTTTCTCTAGTTGCAGCGAGCGAGGGCTACTCTTCGTTGTGGTGTGTGGGCTTCTCATCGTGGTGGCTTCTCTTGTTGCGGAGCACAGGCTCTAGGTGCACAGGCTTCAGTAGTTGTGGCATGTGGGCCCAGTAATTGTGGCTCACAGGCTCTAGAGCACAGGCTCACTAATTGTGGCACACGGGCTTAGTTGCTCCGTGGCATGTGGGATCTTCCCATACCAGGGCTCAAACCCGTGTTCCCTGCATTGGCAGGCAGATTCTTACCCTCTGCGCCACCAGGGAAGTCCCAATAATTTAGTTTTAAAAAATTGTGTTCTACCTAGAGGTAATAGTCTACTGTTATAATTAGAAAAAACTAAACACATTACTGATACCTTTGTTTGACAGCCAAAAAGTATTATGTGTTCAGTGCTATGCTCTTTATGACTGTTGAAAAATAAAAATGTGTAATATGGTACCTGACATCAGAGAATATACAGTCTATTTGAAAAGGTAAAATTAAATATTTAGGGAATTAACAGGAAGGCTTTAGTTTAAAAAATAAAATAAAAGGTCAGGAAAGAGAGGAATCACTGTGAAATATAACAGCAAAATAAAATTTTGTTTGAGGAGTTGGGAATTGAGGTGGACCTACAAGAAGGGCAGAATTTAGAAAGGTTAGCAAAGAACATTCCAGATTTGAGAAAGTGGAAATTAGTAACAGTATGAGCAAGGTCATGGAAGCAAGATAATTGTTACATTTTTAACCAGATAACAGGGAAGAGACTATTCATCTTGAGCAAGGCTACATATTGGAGAGTGTTGGAAAATACAATTTAATGGGTAAGGTAGACTAGATTATGACAATCTCTAAATGGATGCTAGTCTGTGTGGTTCAAGCTTGGTGCAATAAGCAACCTGAAGCCATTTTCAAACTTGACTGTGAGAGTATTTAATGAACTGAAAGGAACTTTACTGAGTTTTAACATAGGAAAATTCTTCCCGAAGCACAGTTGGAATGAAATCTTCTTACTTGTTTGCCATAAATTCAGCATGATTTTTCCATAAAGAGATTATTATTTTTGACATAAAGCAAACGTCAGAGTTTGGGTGTATATTTGGGTCCATGAACACGATGATGTGTGTAGGTGTTTTAGTTTCCAAAGTCAGGATCATGAGGCAGGTTAGGGCTACACAGTGTCACAGCAACTAAGCCTGCTGTTCATTTCAGTCCAAAAAGTAGTCAATTCACTGGAAAACAATCAACAAAGTTTAAATTAAAACAGTTACAAATTATTTGTGAAAGTAACCTCGGTTTGTTTAAAGAAAGTTATAAAAATAGCATGGTTTTCCATAAAGAGATTATTATTTAAGCATGAAGCAAAGGTCAGAATTTGCGTGTGTATGTGTGTGCATACGTGTGTGTGTGTGTTTTAATTTCCGAAGTGGGGAATCAAGTTGGTCATGTCAGTTCATGAAGTAGACAGTTTACTGGAAAAAGTTCAAAAAACTAAGTTTAAAACAAAATATTTACCAATTCATTGTGAAAAGCTCCTGTAAGTTCATCTAATGAAAAGTATTAAATACAGGTGTTATTTCATGAGACCTAACAGCTTGTCACTCTGTCATGGAAATAAATTTGATTACTCTGATGGGGTACATTTCTCACAAAAAATATTAATTTCTACCCAATGCCTATATCTTCTGGGTGCTGAGAAATTGATTTCCAATTCAGAATAAAAAGTCCAGCAAAACTGCCAATGAAAAACTTTCAGCAGTTACTTTTCATTTCATAAATACGCTTAGAAAACACTTTGTTAATTTTACAGAAAGTCATTAGGTTAAATAAATTACCTTTTGGATACACTTACTAATGGAGCAAAATAATTCCAATATATAATTTACTTCTAAGTGCCTCAGAGTTTCAGGAAGTATTAATAAAACCATGACTTCCTGTATCTTAAACCAAACATTAAGTCTGATCTTTGCTTTCCTGGGTCTTAATAAAACAAATTACAAAAGTTATAATGGACTTCTTGGAAAGGTAATGACATATAGGCATGTTTACAGAATTCTTTTCTTTGATTTCCAACTTAAATTTAAAAAGGTTAGGCCTAAGCAGAAAACTATAATTCCACCAAGCAACTATTAGGTACAATTCTATTTAGACCACATTGAGAAAGGATACTGAGAGCCAAGCCTAAAATCTCTAGTTTATGAACACAGAACAGAGTTGTAGGTGACGTATGACAGAATATCTAAAGATTCCCACTTTTTTGTTGTTGTTGGCTTTGAAAAGCCAGAAAATACTCAGCATAGGTTCTAGTCTTCTACTGCTGATAAGCAAGATTGTCAGTAGCTGGGAAATGGATTCTCCAAGCAGCAGGCTGTTATCTCTGACTTGTCCTTTTAATCAAAAGCGGTGCTATCTTGGGGCAAACATTAAGCTGTAGAGTATGAGACCCTTCCTCCCGTGTTTTTCTCTAGCTTTTTCTTAAACTCCTGAACTGGAGGATGCTTCTCTGTGTTAGGAGTTTATCCTGTTTTGTGATTTGCTCCTTAGTTTCCAGTTACTGATTTGAGGGGACATTAATGGACATCAGACAGAAATTCCCTCAATCGAAAATAAGTGAGCAGTTTTTTTTTTTTTTTTCAAACATCTTTATTGAAGTATAATTGCCTTACAATAGTGTGTTAGCATCTGCTTTATAACAAAGTGAATCTGTTATACATATACAATATGTTCCCATTTCTCTTCCCTCCTGCATCTCCCTCCCTCCCACCCTCCCCATCCCACCCCTCTAGGTGGTCACAAAGCACCGAGCTGATCTCCCTGTGCTATGCGGCTGCTTCCCACTAGCTATCTATTTTACATTTGGTAGTGTATATATGTCCATGACACTCTCTTACCCTGTCACATCTCACCCCACCCCCTCCCCATATCCTCAAGTCCATTCTCTAGTAGGTCTGTGTCTTTATTCCCGTCTTGCCACTAGGTTCTTCATGGCCTTTTTTTTTTTTTTTTTCCCTTAGATTCCATATATATGTGTTAGCATACTGTATTTGTTTTTCTCTTTCTGACTTACTTCACTCTGTATGACAGACTCTAACTCCATCCACCTCATTACAAATACCTCCATTTCATTTCTTTTTATGGCTGAGTAATATTCCATTGTATATATGTGCCACATCTTCTTTATCCATTCATCTGTCGATGGACATTTAGGTTGCTTCCATGTCCTGGCTATTGTAAATAGAGCTGCAATGAACATCTTGGTACATGACTCTTTTTGACCTATGGTTTTCTCAGGGTATATGCCCAGTAGTGGGATTGCTGGGTCGTATGGTAGTTCTATTTGTAGTTTTTTAAGGAACCTCCATACTGTTCTCCATAGTGGCTGTATCAATTTACATTCCCACCAACAGTGCAAGAGTGTTCCCTTTCCTCCACACCCTCTCCAGCATTTATTGTTTCTAGATTTTTTGATGATGGCCATTCTGACCGGTGTGAGATGATATCTCATTGTAGTTTTGATTTGCATTTCTCTAATGATTAATGATGTTGAGCATTCTTTCATGTGTCTGTAGGCCATCTGTATATCTTCTTTGGAGAAATGTCTATTTAGATCTTCTGCCCATTTTTGGATTGGGTTGTTCGTTTTTTTGTTATTGAGCTGCATGAGCTGCTTGTAAATCTTGGAGATTAATCCTTTGTCAGTTGCTTCATTTGCAAATATTTTCTCCCATTCTGAGGGTTGTCTTTTGGTCTTGTTTATGGTTTCCTTTGCTGTGCAAAAGCTTTTCAGTTTCATTAGGTCCCATTTGTTTATTTGTGTTCTTATTTCCATTTCTCTGGGAGCTGGGTCAAAAAGAATCTTGCTGCGATGTATGTCATAGAGTGTTCTGCCTATGTTTTCCTCTAAGAGTTTGATAGTGTCTGCCCTTACACTTAGGTCTTTAATCCATTTTGAGTTTATTTTTGTGCATGGTGTCAGGGAGTGTTCTAATTTCATACTTTTACATGTTCCTGTCCAATTTTCCCAGCACCACTTATTGAAGAGGCTGTCTTTTCTCCACTGTATATGCTTGCCTCCTTTATCAAAGATAAGTTGACCATATGTGTGTGGGTTTATCTCTGGGCTTTCTATCCTGTTCCATTGATCTATATTTCTGTTTTTGTGCCAATACCAAACTGTCTTGATTACTGAAGCTTTGTAATATAGTCTGAAGTCAGGGAGCCTGATTCCCCCAGCTCCATTTTTCGTTCTCAAGATTGCTTTGGCTATTCGGGGTCTTTTGTGTTTCCATACAAATTGTGAAATTTTTTGTTCTAGTTCTGTGAAAAATGCCAGTGGTAGTTTGATAGGGATTGCATTGAATCTGTAGATTGCTTTGGGTAGTAGAGACATTTTCACAATGTTGATTCTTCCAATCCAGGAACATGGTATATCTCTCCATCTATTTGTATCATCTTTAATTTCTTTCATCAGTGTCTTATAATTTTCTGCATACAGGTCTTTTGTCTCCTTAGGTAGGCTTATTCCTAGATATTTTATTCTTTTTGTTGCAATGGTAAATGGGAGTGTTTTCTTAATTTCACTTTCAGATTTTTCGTCATTAGTGTATAGAAATGCAAGAGATTTCTGTGCATTAATTTTGTATCCTGCTACTTTACCAAATTCATTGATTAGCTCTAGGAGTTTTCTGGTAGCATCTTTAGGATTCTCTATGTAGAGTATCATGTCATCTGCAAATAGTGACAGCTTTACTTCTTCTTTTCCGATTTGGATTCCTTTTATTTCTTTGTCTTCTCTGATTGCTGTGGCTAGGACTTCCAGAACTATGTTGAATAATAGTGGTGAGAGTGGGCAACCTTGTCTTGTTCCTGATCTTAGTGGAAATGGTTTCAGTTTTTCACCATTGAGGACAATGTTAGCTGTGGGTTTGTCATATATGGCCTTTATTATGTTGAGGAAAGTTCCCTCTATGCCTACTTTCTGCAGGGCTTTTATCATAAATGGGTGTTGAATTTTGTCAAAAGCTTTCTCTGCATCTATTGAGATGATCATATGGTTTTTCTCCTTCAATTTGTTAATATGGTGTATCACATTGATTGATTTGCGTATATTGAAGAATCCTTGCATTCCTGGGATAAACCCCACTTGATCATGGTGTATGATCCTTTTAATGTGCTGTTGGATTCTGTTTGCTAGTATTTTGTTGAGGATTTTTGCATCTATGTTCATCAGTGATATTGGCCTGTAGTTTTCTTTCTTTGTGACATCTTTGTCTGGTTTTGGTATCAGGGTGATGGTGGCCTCGTAGAATGAGTTGGGGAGTGTTCCTCCCTCTGCAATATTTTGGAAGAGTTTGAGAAGGATAGGTGTTAGCTCTTCTCTAAATGTTTGATAGAATTCGCCTGTGAAGCCATCTGGTCCTGGGCTTTTGTTTGTTGGAAGGTTTTTAATCACAGTTTCAATTTCAGTGCTTGTGATTGGTCTGTTCATATTTTCTATTTCTTCCTGGTTCAGTCTCGGCAGTTTGTGCATTTCTAAGAATCTGTCCATTTCTTCCAGGTTGTCCATTTTATTGGCATATAGTTGCTTGTAGTAATCTCTCATGATCTTTTGTATTTCTGCAGTGTCAGTGGTTACTTCTCCTTTTTCATTTCTAATTCTATTGATCTGAGTCTTCTCCCTTTTTCTCTTGATGAGTCTGGCTAATGGTTTATCAATTTTGTTTATCTTCTCAAAGAACCAGCTTTTAGTTTCATTGATTTTTGCTATTGTTTCCTTCATTTCTTTTTCATTTATTTCTGACCTGATCTTTATAATTTCTTTCCTTCTGCTGGCTTTGGGGTTTTTTTGTTCTTCTTTCTCTAATTGCTTTAGGTGCAAGGTTAGGTTGTTTATTCGAGATGTTGCCTGTTTCTTGAGGTAGGCTTGTATTGCTATAAACTTCCCTCTTAGCACTGCTTTTGCTGTGTCCCATAGGTTTTGGGTCGTCGTGTCTCCATTGTCATTTGTTTCTAGGTATTTTTTGATTTCCCCTTTGATTTCTTCAGTAATCACTTCGTTATTAAGTAATGTATTGTGTAGCCTCCATGTGTTTGTATTTTTTACAGATCTTTTCCTGTAATTGATATCTAGTCTCATAGCGTTGTGGTCGGAAAAGATACTTGATACGATTTCAATTTTCTTAAATTTACCAAGGCTTGATTTGTGACCCAAGATATGATCTATCCTGGAGAATGTTCCATGAGCACTTGAGAAAAATGTGTATTCTGTTGTTTTTGGGTGGAATGTCCTATAAATATCAATTAAGTCCATATTGTTTAATGTATCATTTAAAGCTTGTGTTTCCTTATTTATTTTCATTTTGGATGATCTGTCCATTGGTGAAAGTGGGGTGTTAAAGTCCCCTACTATGATTGTGTTGCTGTCAATTTCCCCTTTCATGGCTGTTAGTATTTGCCTTATGTATTGAGGTGCTCCTATGTTGGGTGCATAAATATTTACAATTGTTATACCTTCCTCTTGGATCGATCCCTTGATCATTATATAGTGTCCTTCTTTGTCTCTTGTAATAGTCTTTATTTTAAAGTCTATTTTGTCTGATATGAGAATTGCTACTCCAGCTTTCTTTTGATTTCCATTTGCATGGAATATCTTTTTCCATCCCCTCACTTTCAGTCTGTATGTGTCCCTAGGTCTGAAGTGGGTCTCTTGTAGACAGCATATGTATGGGTCTTGTTTTTGTATCCATTCAGCCAGCCTGTGTCTTTTGGTGGGAGCATTTAATCCATTTACATTCAAGGTAATTATCGATATGTATGTTCCTATTCCCATTTTCTTAAATGTATTGGGTTTGTTATTGTAGGTGTTTTCCTTCTCTTGTGTTTCTTGCCTAGAGAATTTCCTTTAGCATTTGTTGTAAAGCTGGTTTGGTGGTGCTGAACTCTCTCAGCTTTTGCTTGTCTGTAAAGGTTTTAATTTCTCCATCGAATCTGAATGAGATCCTTGCTGGGTAGAGTAATCTTGGTTGTAGGTTTTTCTCCTTCATGACTTTAAGTATATCCTGCCACTCCCTTCTGGCTTGCAGAGTTTCTGCTGAGAGATCAGATGTTAACCTTATGGGGATTCCCTTGTGTGTTATTTGTTTTTTTCCCCTTGCTGCCTTTAATATGTTTTCCTTATATTTAATTTTTGACAGTTTGATTAATATGTGTCTTGGCGTGTTCCTCCTTGGGTTTATCCTATATGGGACTCTCTGTGCTTCCAGGACTTGATTAACTATTTCCTTTCCCATATTAGGGAAGTTTTCAACTATAATCTCTTCAAAAATTTTCTCAGTCCCTTTCTTTTTCTCTTCTTCTTCTGGTACCCCTATAATTCGAATGTTGGCACGTTTAATGTTGTCCCAGAGGTCCCTGAGACTGTCCTCAGTTCTTTTCATTCTTTTTTCTTTATCCTGCTCTGTAGTAGTTATTTCCACCATTTTATCTTCCAGGTCACTTATCCTTTCTTCTGCCTCAGTTATTCTACTATTGATCCCATCTAGAGTATTTTTAATTTCATTTATTGTGTTTTTCATCATTGCTTGGTTCCTCTTTAGTTCTTCTACATCCTTGTTAAATGTTTCTTGCATTTTGTCTATTCTGTTTCCAAGATTTTGGATCATCCTTACTATCATTATTCTGAATTCTTTTTCAGGTAGACTACCTATTTCCTCTTCATTTGTTAAGTCCAGTGTGTTTTGAGCCTGCTCCTTCATCTGCTGTGTGTTTTTCTGTCGTCTCATTTTGCCTATCTTACTGTGTTTGGGGTCTCCTTTTCACAGGCTGCAGGTTCGTAGTTCCCGTTGTTTTTGGTATCTGTCCCCAGCGGCTAAGGTTGGTTCAGTGGGTTGTGTAGGCTTCCTGGTGGAGGGAACTAGTGCCTGAGTTCTGGTGGATGAGGCTAGATCTTGTCTTTCTGGTGGGCACGTCCACGTCTGGTGGTGTATTTTGTGGTGTCTGTGGCCTTATTATGATTTTAGGCAGCCTCTCTGCCAATGGATGGGGTTGTGTTCCTGTCTAGCTAGTTGTTTGGCATAGGATGTCCAGCACTGTAGCTTGCTGGTCGTCGAGTGAAGCTGGGTCTTGATGTTGAGATGGAGATCTCTGGGAGATTTTTGCCGTTTGGTATTACGTGGAGCTGGGAGGTCTCTTGTGGACCAGTGTTCTGAAGTTGGCTCTCCCACCTCAGAGGCACGGCCCTGATGCCTGGCTGGAGCACCAAGAGCCTTTCGTCCACACGGCTCAGAGTAAAAGGGAGAAAAAATAGAAAGAAAGAAAGAAAGAGGCTATAATATAGTGAAGTAAAATAAAGCTATTGTAAAGCAAAGCTATACAGACAAAATCTCACCCAGAAGCATATACATATACACTCACAAAAAAAAGGAAAAGGGGAAAAATTAATATCTCCTGCTCCCAGAGTCCACCTCCTGAATCTGGGATGATTCGTTGTCTATTCAGGTATTCAGCAGATGCAGGCACATCAAGTTGCTTGTGGAGCTTTAATCCGCTGCTTCTGAGGCTGCTGGGAGAGATTTCCCCTTCTCTTCCCTGTTCGCACAGCTCCTGGGGTTCAGCTTTGGATTTGGACCCGCCTCTGCGTGTAGGTCGCCTGAGGGCGTCTGTTCCCCGCCCAGACAGGACGGGGTTAAAGGAGCAGCTGCTTCGGGGGCTCTGGCTCACCCAGGCCGCGGGGAGGGAGCGGTACGGAGGAGGCGGGGCGAGCCTGCGGCGGCCGAGGCCGGCGTGACGTTGCACCAGCTCGAGGCGCGCAGTGCGTTCTCCTGGGGATGTTGTCCCTGGATCCCGGGACCCTGGCAGTGGCGGGCTGCACAGGCTCCCGGGAGGGGAGGTGTGGAGAGTGACCTGTGCTCACACACAGGCTTTTTGGAGGCGGCAGCAGCAGCCCCAGCGTCTCACGCCCGTCTCTGGGGTCCGCGCTGATCGCCGTGGCTTGCGCCCTTCTCTGGAGTTCGTTTAGGCGGCGCTCTGAATCCCCTCTCCTTGCCCGCCGCGAAACAAAGAGGCAAGAAAAAGTCTCTTGCCTCTTCGGCAGCTGCAGACTTTTTCCCGGACTTCTTCCGGGCTAGCTGTGGTGCGCTAACCCCTTCAGGCTGTGTTCACGCCGCCAGCCCCAGTCCTCTCCCTGCGATCCGACCGCAGCCCGAGCCTCAGCTCCCAGCCCCGCCCGCCCCGGCGGGGGAGCAGACAAGCCTCTCGGGCTGGTGAGCGCCGCTCGGCGCCGAGCCTCTGTGCGGGAGTCTCTCCGATTTTCCCTCTGCGCCCCTGTTGCTGTGGGATCCGCGCTGATAGCCGCGGCTCGCGCCCTTCTCTGGAGTTCGTTTAGGCGGTGCTCTGAATCCCCTCTCCTTGCCCGCCGCGAAACAAAGAGGCAAGAAAAAGTCTCTTGCCTCTTCGGCAGCTGCAGACTTTTTCCCCGGACTCCCTCCCAGCTAGCTGTGGTGCGCCAACCCCTTCAGGCTGTGTTCACGCCGCCAGCCCCAGTCCTCTCCCTGCGATCCGACCGAAGCCCGAGCCTCAGCTCCCAGCCCCGCCCGCCCCGGCGGCTAAGCAGACAAGCCTCTCGGGCTGGTGAGTGCTGCTCGGCGCCGAGCCTCTGTGCGGGAACCTCTCCGCTTTGCCCTCCGCACCTCTGTGGCTGCGCTCTCCTCCGTGGCTCTGAAGCTTCCCCCCTCCGCCCCCCGCAGTCTCCGCCCGCGAAGGGGCTCCTAGTGCGTGGAAACCTTTCCTCCTTCACGGCTCCCTCCCACTGGTGCAGGTGCCGTCCCTATTCTTTTGTCTCTGTTATTTCTTTTTTCTTTTGCCCTACCCAAGTACGGGGGGAGTTTCTTGCCTTTTTGGAGGTCGGACGTTTTCTGCCAGCGTTCAGTGGGTGTACTGTAGGAGCAGTTCCACGTGTAGGTGTATTTCTACTGTATCTGTGGGAAGGAATGTGATCTCCGCGTCTTACTCTTCCGCCATCTTCTCTATCATCTCCAAGTGAGCAGTTTTTTTAAAATGGATCTATAATTAACAATAACAACCAAAAAAAATCAGAATAAAGGAAGAGAAGGAGGAGGTGGAGGGAAGGAGGAGAGGTAGATAAGAAAGAAAGAAGACAGGGAAGAGAGGGAGGGAAAAAGGAATGAAAAAAAATAGACCCCCTAAAGATAGATGAAGAAGATTTACCCTAAAGAAAAAAGTTTAAACTTAATGCTTTGTTCTCCCCTCCCCCCAAATTAAGGAAACACGTGTCATTTAAAGATATTAAACAGAATGAAAAGGAAACTGATATTCTAAAGAGGGAGAAAAATGATGACACTGAAAAACTGGAAAATATTTAGAAATAGTGAGGAGTAGAAATGACACTGTAGAAAAACCAATCCATGACATCAAAAGCCAGCTTTAGAAAATCACACTAGAAATGTGAGGGAAAGGACACAGAGACAAGACTTACAAGAGATGCAATGGAGATCTGATGTACATAGGACTGCTACATCTGAAGAAAATAGCAGAATGAATGGAATAAAAAAAATTATTTAAAGATAAGTTGAAATAACATTTCTGGAGTGAAGGAAGACAGGTAATTAGTCCAGATCATTTGGCGTGGACCAAATATGCTCATGGATGTTTGGATAAGATCCAATTTCAAGAACCTTTAGGCATGGACCAAATGTCTTATGGATGTTTTAGACAGGACCAAATGTCCTGCAAGGTGAAGAACAAAAGGTGTCAATGTCCTAGAAGGAAAAGGTAAAGAATGACAAACCCCAAGACATCTCCATGTGAAGTTTTTGAACTTCAAGGTTAAAGCAGTCAAGCAGTAAAAATAAGTCACCAATAAAGGAAGAGGTAGAAACCAACAAACGCAGACTTAATAATTCTCCTTAGCAGTTTTAGATGCCAAGGAATGTAGAATAATGTCAATGGAGTTTTGGGAGAAAAGAGATTTGACTCTAGAATTGCACACTCAGTCAAATTGGTATTCAAACTTCCAGACAATACGAAATCAGCTCAAACATACAAAGTTTGAGGAAGCGTATGTCCCAGGTATCCAGGTAACATTTTTGAAAAATCCATTTGTCAACACAATCCAGCTGATATAGAGGATCATCCAAATAAAAAATACAGAAATGGCAAATGGCAAAGTCACAGGATGAAAGATGGTTGGTGAGTATTGAATTCAGTTGAGCATAAAATTAAGGCCAAATTACTAATTAATGAAGTATAAAACAATGTAATTTTTTATTATTCCTGAAAGAAAAACTACCTTATGTTGAAGTTTCAGAGATAGTGGTAAAAGACTCAGTGAACACCACAGTATTTATCAGAATTCTGGGCATGAAACAGACAACATCTTCAAAAAACTTAAAGATCTATTTACATAGGGATGAGAATCTCCACAGCCTGGTGAGCACCTATTAACAATCAACAGCAGGGAAGGCATTATTAATACCTTTGGCAGATTGTAATACTGTTCACCCATTTCTATTTCTACCTGGGGAGGCTTATACTTCCTGGTTTCATTGAAATTAGACTTGGCCATTACCTGTCTGAGCGAATAAAATATGAGCTGAAATGTCACGAAACAGATGGGAAGAAGCTCTTAAAGCCAGCTTGTGCTTCTCCATCACCTGAATCCCAGAGTGAACATCAGGAAGCAGCACCACAACCAATAATTAATAATAATTAACCATTGGAGTTGTAAGTCGCTGAGGTTTGGGAGTAAGTTTTTTTTTTTTTTTAAACATCAGATTAAATTATGTTGCATCATAGCCTTGCATCATAAAGCTGTTTTGGTTTTTTTTTTTTTTTAATTTTATAGCTACTTTATTTATTTATTTATTTATTTTTGGCTGTGTTGGGTCTTCGGTTCGTGCGAGGGCTTTCTCTGGTTACGGCAAGTGGGGGCCACTCTTCATCGCGGTGCGTGGGCCTTTCACTATCGCGGTGCGCGGGCCTTTCACTGTCGCGGCCCCTCCTGTTGCGGGGCACAGGCTCCAGACGCGCAGGCTCAGTAGTTGTGGCTCACGGGCCCAGCTGCTCCGTGGCATGTGGGATCTTCCCAGACCAGGGCTCGAACCCGTGTCCCCTGCATTAGCAGGCAGAGTCTCAACCACTGCGCCACCAGGGAAGCCCGGGAGTAAGTTTTTGACAGCAGCAAATTCATCCTTTCTCACTAGTATACTAGCCCTAAGGCTGACAAGGAAAGGTAAGGGCAAGGTGTCACTAGAAATGAGAAGTGAAATCATGGAAGGGCAGCCACAAAGTTGGCGCTGAAGTCTTAAAGAAGCACAGTGCAGTCCAGAACCATAACAAAGCAATAGGGAATGGGGCAGTAAATACCCTGACTTCTCTTTCCTCCTTGCCCTCTCTCTTACATCCTGCTTGTGGCTCCATTTGCCCAAATCCAACTGGAAGCAGAAAAGTAAGGAATTAAGAGTTCATGGTCACAATATGGGTATCCCATAATTGTTCTGAGATAGAGTTGGAGTGCAAAATCTTTACTAGGGAATCAACACCTGTGAAGGGAAAGAGGAGGAAGCAGGATTGGACCGAGAAAGGCACTGAACAGCAAGGTAGACAGTGAGCTCCAAAACTTCAGCCAACCCATCGGAGAGCTCTAGAGTGAGAATTATCCATCAGAGCCTTGCACATAAGGTCAAAATGGCCAGCCATGTGCCCATCATGCCAGCACTAAGAAGATCGATGGTAAAAGCTAGTTGATGTCAACTGGCTGGGTCATTTTGTCTACTTGGTTGTTTAGTTCTTAAATGGCGGAGAGCCTCTGGTGGGCATTAACATGTGATACATGCACACAGACACAAATTATATTTATATTTCATCTTCATTTCTTTATATTTCTTGTCTACAGAAAAGATATTAATTTAAGAAATCATGAAAAGTTTTAAAGGTAATATTTTAGTCCCAAAGAAAACCTCAACAAATTTCTATATTAGAAATAGTACATAATACACTATCTGACAATAATGCATTAAAATTAGGAATGAAAAACAAATGTACAAAGAAACAATACAATAGCTGCTTGCAAATGTTAAAATTCTCTGGAATGATTCTAGCCAAAGATTAAATGTAAACCAAAATTGCTAGAAAAATAACAATCCAAATACTAATTGCCAAACCTGTGGGACATGACCAAAGCTCTACACAGGATCTTAAAGTTGTTTTAATATGAAACAATTAAAAAATCAAAAGAGATTAATAAAGCATTCTACTCAAGGGTTTAGGAAATAAACAACAGTAACAGCAAAACAATCAGAAGAAAATCATTAATTAAGATAAAAGCAGGGCTTCCCTGGTGGAGCAGTGGTTAAGAATCTGCCTACTAATGCAGGGCACACGGGTTCAAGCCCAGGTCCAGGAAGATCCCACATGCCGCAGAGCAACTAAGCCTGTGAGCCACAACTATTTAGCCCGCGTGTCACAACTAGTGAAGCCCACACGCCTAGAGCCCATGCTCCGTGAGAAGAGAAGCACTGCAATGAGAAGCCTGCGCACCGCAACAAAGAGTTGCCCCCACTCCCCGCAACTTAGAGAAAGCCTGTGTGCAGCAATGAAGACCCAACACAGCCAAAAATAAATAAATTTATTTATTAAAAAAAAAATAAAAGCAGAAATTAATGAGTCTTCAAAGGAAAAGCAGTAGAATTAATAATTGCTCTTTACTAGGTAAAATACTAGGTAGCCTAAATTTTAAAAACATAAAGGACTAAAGCACCAATACAAAAATAAATATGAATTCGAAAGCAGGAATAACCGTAGATCACTACAGAGAAATGTGGTTGAAAGAGAAGAAAAAATTATCAAGTTAGACAAAAGATGATATTGAAAGCCTAAACCAACTAATAACTATAAGGTGAAAACTAAAAACATAGAAGTCTTCAGAGATGAATTTTTTTTAACCTTCAAGGGATAGAGGCTGACATATATTTAAACTCTTCTAGGGGTAGAAAAAGAAGAAAGTCTGCTCATATTTTTTATGAAGGCAAATAATGATTCTAAATCTTGTCAAAATTAATCTAAAAGAGAAAACTACAAATCAATTCACTCATGAATGTTGGTGCAAGTTACCTAAGTAAAATTTGATCAAGTAGAATTCAGTGATACTTTAAAAGAATAACGCACTGTGATCAAATAGAGTTATTACAGGAATGCAAGGATGGTCCTTTGACATGTCATCCCTTAATAGACAAGAAGAAAAAATATGTTATCTTCTTGATAAATATTAAAAAGCATTTGATAAAATTTAATATTCACACATATTATTGATAGGATCTGTTATTAAAATAGGAGTAGAAGGATACCTAATATTTTTAAAACACACATTTCCCAAACCAAAAGCTAAGATACAAAATACTACAAGCATTCCCATTAAAAATAGTGACAAGATGAGGGTTCCTGGGTGGGGGGAGCGGATAAATTAGGAGTATGAAATTAAAACATACATACTACTATATATAAAATAGATAACCAACAAGGACTTACTATATAGCACAGGGAACTATACTCAATATCTTGTAATAACCTATAATGGAGAAGAATCTCAAAAAGAATGTATATATGAATCACTTTGCTGTACACTGGAAACTAACACAACACTGTAAATCAACTATATTTCAATAAAAAAATTTTTTTAAATGAGGGCTCCTGCTATTATTTACCATTTTTATGGCTTATAGCCAATCTAATAAGGGAATGAAATAAGAAGTATATTATTCTGCTTGGGCTGCCATAACAAAATTCCACATGGCTTAAACAATAGAAATTTATTTTCTCTCAGTTCTGGAGGCTAGAAGTCCAAGATCAGAGTGCCAAGATGCTCACTTTCTGTTAAGAGCTCTCTTCCTGGCCTGCAGACAGCCACCTTCTCTCTGTGTCCTCACATGGCAGAGAAGGAGAGGGAGTGCTCTGGTGTCTCTTCTGATATGGACACTAATGCTATAGGAACAGGGCCCCATGCTTATTACCTCATTTAACCTTAATTTCTTACTCCAAACTCAGTCACATTGGGGTTTAGACCTTCAACATATGAATTTGGCAGGGGGAAGCATAATTCAGTCCAAGAAGTATTAATGTTGGAAATCAGAAGGCAAAAGTATGATTGGCTTCAAATTGTATAACTATTTATCTGAAAAATCCAAGAGAATCAATTGAAAACGAGAAAAATGTAGCATTCTGTATGGTGACAAGTAAAAATTAAAATATAAAAGTCAATAGCATTTTTACATTTAAACAATATAATTAGAAAATGTATTGGAATAAAAACTACATCACAAAAATAAGACAAGTTTTAGATAGCCATGAAAAAAGTCAAAAGAATATGATAAACCCAAATGAATAAACTATAAATTATTGAAGAACATAAAACAAGGCTTGAACAAAAGAAGAAACATACTTTCTTCTTTCATGGAAATACTCAATATTGTGAAAATTCAAGCTCTTAACGTTTAGATGCAATGCAATGCCACTCAAAACCCTATTAAAATTTGTGGCTGGGTGCCCTTATGGTGAGCTATGTAGACTGACAAGAGAGAATATAACAAAATTATTCTTCCAGTTGGAAGAATAAAAATATGATGTTAATGAGGAGAAACATATCCTACAGATACAATGATGGAGGATCTGAAAAAGGCCAACAGATCAGTGTAGCACAACCAAGAGTTTAGAAAGAGCTGTGAGCATATATAGGATTTTAATATATGATAAAGATGGCATTCAAGTGAATGATTGAAATATAGAAAATGGAAAAATACTCATCACCAGCTTACTCCTTCCATCAAAGAAAATGCCAGATAAATAAAATATAAAGTTAAAAGATTAAACCATACTAGAACTAGATGCAAATATGAGCAAACTCGTTTCTAATTTTGTTTATAATTCTGGATGGGGAGGCCCTTCTGAGCATGTCACATAAATCATAAAGAAAAATATAACTATAAAACATCAAAATTACATTTTAACAGAAAGGTAACACCAAAAACAAGTTTGAAATTTTTTTTCAAAAAGAAATGTTATTTTTAACAAATGTTAAACAAAGGATTAACATTCGTAGCATCCCATAAATCAATAAGAAAAACATCCCAACGGTAAAATAAATGACACAAACAGCATTTTATAAAAGAGGAAACAAAATGGCCACTAAATATATGAAAAATATATTGAGGTTCACTAATAATGAAAGAAATACAGACAAGATAATGTGATACCATCCTCTCTTTATTGGATTGGCAATGCTGAGAGTTAGCCTATCTATGTGTGAGAAACTGTTTGTGGAAATCGAAACTGCTACTCTGGGAGAGTGCAATTTGTTAAAATGTATAAAAATTTTAGAATGCATACCCTTTGACCTGGTAATTCTAATTTTATGGCTTTATCCCAAGAAGATAATTCAGTGTGGGCAGAGATATATCTATGAGGATTTTCCTCCTAGTGTTGCTTTTTATAATCATGAAAATTGGAAAATCGTGTCCCTGAATAAGAATTGATTAAGCACATACTGGTACATCCATCCAATTTTTTTTTTAATAAATTTATTTATTTATTTATTTTTGGCTGCATTTGGTCTTCATTGCTGCGTGCAGGCTTTCTCTAGTTGTGGCGAGCGGGGGCCACTCTTTGTTGTGGTGCGCAGGCTTCTCACTGCGGTGGCTTCTCTTGTTGCGGTGTGAGGGCTCTAGGCACGTGGGCTTCAGTAGTTGTGGCAGGCAAGCTCAGTAGTTGTGGCTCACGGGCTGTAGAGCGCAGGCTCAGTAGTTGTGGCGCATGGGCTGAGTTGCTCCGCAGCATGTGGGATCTTCCCAGACCAGGGCTCGAACCCATGTCCCCTGCATTGGCAGGCGGATTCTCAACCACTGCACCACCAGGGAAGCCACATCCATCCAATTTAAGGCTACATACCCATTAAAAATGATGAGCTCATGAATTTTCACATGAGATTGACAAGGAAAGATTACAAAATATCTATATCATATCATCCTATTTCTTAAAATAAATATAATACACATGTATAATATTAAATGTAGCAATATAAAAGATATGACTTTATTGTATGTACGTATTTGATTACATAGAAAAATATCTGGGAAAATGTTTATCTAAATGTTAATAGTTTATGGGATTTTGGTGATTTTAGTTTTTTAAAAATATTTTTACTATTTCATATTGCTGATCTCTTGTAAGATGATTCTGTTTATTTTTATGATCAAAAAGCAGTAAAATCATTTTCATTGGTGAGGAAATTACTATGACAGGGAACATGTTACAATATTTAGAAAATACTATTATTCACGAAATCATATATGATTGCCCAGAATTGGATGACTTCCTTTAAACTTTCACATCACATTATGACACTTGTATAAATTAAAATTAGATTTTTAAGTTATTACCTTCTGTTAGATTATACACTCCATGAAGTTAGGACATTTACTTATTTAACTGACTTTCCTACAGTTCTTAACATAGGGAAGTACTCAGCAAACATTTATTCAGTTGAACCAGTTGGACTTATGCAACCGTTTTTTAAAAATCATAATATTTGGGCTTCCCTGGTGGCGCAGTGGTTGAGAATCCGCCTGCCAATGCAGGGGACACGGGTTCGAGCCCTGGTCTGGGAAGATCCCACATGCCGCGGAGCGGCTGGGCCCGTGAGCCACAACTGCTGAGCCTGCGCGTCTGGAGCCTGTGCTCCGCAACAAGAGAGGCCGCGATAGCGAGAGGCCTGCGCACCGTGATGAAGAGTGGCCCCCGCTTGCCACAACTGGAGAAAGCCCTCGCACAGAAACGAAGACCCAACACAGCCATAAAAATTAAAAAAAAAAAAAAAAATTCTTGAAAGGCTTTTTTAAAAAAAAAAAAAAAATCATAATATTTATACCAATACTAATAAACTGGAATTTTCAAAGATCCTAAATTTTCAAATCATTCTGGTTTCAAAAACCAAACTCTGCATGCTGAATAAAACAAAGCAGAAAGATGAGTTTATTGCAGGGTTTTCAACCTGCAAGCCAGGAAACTCAAGGCCACAGGAACAATGAGTTCTGAGTTGCTCACAGACTAAGGAATTTTTATGGGAAAAATACATAAGTTATTTGGCTTTTTCAGCTGATTTGTTGCCTAGTGGTCTTCTTATTTGGATCAGGGTAGCTGAGTTAAGAAACAAGAGGATCCAGAGATGGCATGAACAGACTTGGTATTTGGGTATTGGCTAGTGTCCTCTGCTAATTTCTAAGAAGAGCTGTGAGGTAAGGTTAAGATTCATTTTTGCGCCTGTGTTGACTGACTCCATTTTGTCCTTGACATAAGTGACTCCATTTTGGTTTGGTTCTACACTAGTTAAAAAGGGAAAGACATATAAATTGGCCATTGCATAAATCTCAAGAATAATTTTTACAATAGTTATGATTTTCATTGGTGTTCTCAGAATGTTGAAGAAAGAGATTTAAACTGTTGCAAGTTAATTAAAATGCACCTAAAAGAGCTCTAGAGTTCAAAGAATGTACAATCAAACCCCTTACACACAGCATTTCTCTCCAGCAAAAAAAAAAAAACTAGAAATGTCTGTTTTCATCTATAACTCTCTTCAAATAGCACAAGCTCAGTTTTTTAAAAAAATGATTTTTGAGTATATCTGGGATGAAAGAAAAGCAGAAATGTTTTCCTGATAATTGTGTGTCATTCTGTTCCTTTTCTGTATTTTCTCTAATGTGCATCTATGATGATCAAGAACATTTTCTAATTTTGTAAATGATCAGCATGACTCAATAAAAAATAAACCAAATTAATTTTGAACACCTAACTGGTAATATTTTAAAATATTCCTTGAGCTGGAACAATTAGATGTTTGAATTACTTACTCTGAATGCTAATGTATGAATACTTTTCTCCTGTTCCACATTCATCTCTCTATATATAAACTATTTAAATCACAGTATAATTATGGAATATGTTAGTAGAAGGAAGGCAGAGTGTTTTATCAATGCCTGTAAGCATCATTTACATCAGCATCTGTTACAGAATTGGTCTTAAATTTTATTTCTAGAGCCTTAAAATCTGTGGGTCACACACATTCAGTGTTTTTAGACTGTAATGTCATAGGACTAAAACCATTTTTCAACCTTCCTTTGTTTCAACATGCTTTTGAATGCATCTGAAGATATGGGTATTGTGTTTTTCTGGTTTCTTTAGATCCTTTCAGCTCTGGAAGTCTTGTAATGTGTTGTTGAAATTTTTCTTTCTATTTTTGTTGTTTTAAACACACAAAGTTAGCTCTTATTCATGTTTATATTACAAGACCTTTAACAATTGGCATATCAGTTCTCAAATGTTTGGTAATAAAAATATCTTTCTTGAAATATGGAAGTAGGAGATAGATCTGCCAGTGTAGCAATTGGCCTGTCAGTATTTACAAAGCAGCACTTAATGTCACCAGGTGATTGCAGATTTCTGGGCAAAAACATATCAGTAGGGGGCTACCCTCATAAGTGAATTTATTAGATATCCCCTTGTCAATTAAAAAGAAAGAATAATCTATAATATTTCTATTCATTTTATAGAATATAAAGGGAATACAACAATATTAGTTTCTTCTATATGCTTATATAACTAAACTGATTGTTTCAATTAATATAGAATAGACTTCAAAAGATTACTTCAGAATTTGGATTTTCAAAAGTTTTTGACAAAGCTAACCTTCTGCCAGCACACCCAGCAGGGGACTGGAGAGATACAGTGTGTCTATCCAGGGTCTAGGTTTCAGTTCAGTATAGAGGACTGTGATGGCCAGAGCCAAGATTGTTAATTTCCTCCTTCCTTCTTCTTCTTCATCTACTTCCCATTCCCCTTCTTAGGGCCTGGCTGGGAGCAAGAGGAGAGAGGGAGGGCAGCATATATCTAGGGTTGAATTTTTGACTGGCACAGCTTTGAAAATTGGTTACATGTGGGGGAAGACATGGAGAATATAAGTAAATATATCAAGAACAATGGGCTTTGTCACTATAGGAGAGGACAGTATTTAAGTAGAAAGGGGGAAGACTACAATAAGCCACATAGTGTTGGAGTTATCAGTGTGAACTCATGGGTTTTAAGATAGGTGGATGGATGGATAGCTAGCTAGCTAGATAGATAGACAGATATAGAATAATATAGTGTAATGTAATGTAATATTTTTTTCTAATTTTGTCTGCTGAGGGGACCCAGAGCAGTGATACCTTAGTAACAATGAGCACAATAAGCAATCAGCTCTTGGTTTCTAAATACCATCGCCCAGCAAAAGAAACGAAGGCTCCATAGAGAAACGTCTGACTTGGGTATGGGGAAGGAAAGAATTCGGTGGTTCTGGAATGTGTTACTGTGCTAGAAAGCAAAGAAGTATACAAAGAGTGATGGGACCTTGTCCAAAGGACACAGGATCAAGCTTGAAGGGTCACCTGCTAGCCAAATGGAACATAAAAATAAATGATGATGGTAATGAATGGTCTGCTAGCTAATTTGAACATCAGAATAACCATGATAGTTATGGACTGTAACTATTTGAGTAAAATACATATCCATGAAGCATTACTGTCATAAATGCACGAATTTTAAAAATAGATATATGAGGGGAAATAGGACACATCAGTGGAATGACAGCTCATAAATCAGAAAGAATAATGAAATTAGAATATTACTATTTGGTAGCTATCATCACAATAATAATAATTGATTTAGGTGTGAGTGAACAAAGAATGCAGAAACTGAAGGTGTAAGTTTGATAAGGAACTGAATCTTTATATAGTCTCTGTATCTTCCCATAAAAATTGTTACTAATTGTTTATTAAATAAGCACAACATGCTGAATAATTAACTTCAAAGCAGAGAAATTTAACCAATACTATCTCATCCAAATAATAAACATTAATGTTAAAAGAATGCAAATTAACATTGTTGCCTCCTGATACGCTGTAATGAGAAGGATATAACATCAATTCTGGTGCACTCCTGTCAAAAATGCATAAATCATGAGGAACATCAGAAGAATATTCTTGGGGCTTCCCTCGTGGCGCAGTGGTTAAGAATCCGCCTGCCAATGCAGGAGACATGGGTTCGAGCCCTGGTCTGGGAAGATCCCACATGCTGCAGAGCAGCTAAGCCCGTGCGCCACAACTACTGAGCCTGCACGCTAGAGCCCGCGAGCCACAACTACTGAGCCCATATGCTACAACTACTGAAGCCTGTGCGCCTAGAGCCCATGCTCCCCAACAAGAGAAGCCACCACAATGAGAAGACCGCACCCCGCAACGAAGAGCAGCCCCCGCTCGCCGCAACTAGAGAAAGCCCACATGCAGCACCGAAGACCCAACGCAGCCAAAAATAAATAAATAAAATTAAAAAAAAAAAGAAAAATATTCTTAAAAGTTACTGTTCTAGGCTCTTCAAAAATTTCAAGTTCAAGAAAAATAAGGAAAGACTGAGGAACTCTATTATAAACTGCAAGAAACTAAAGAACACTTAAATACAAAACATGCTTCTGGATTGGATCCTGGACCTACAAATGACATTATTAGGATAACTGGCAAAACTCTATTGCAGTCTGGGGATTATATGGCAATATTAGATCAAAGTTAATTTTAATAGCTGTTCTTTGGCTGTATAGGAAAGTGTCATTGTGCCTAAAAGCATATTGAAGTCTGATGAGAAATGCAGCATTGGTCTGCAGCTTAATCTGATGGTTCTATCGGTGGTTCTACAGGAACTCTATGGATTACTTTTATAACTTACGTGAAAATTAGAAGTTATTTCAATAAAAAGTAAAACAAAAAGCAATTTTGATCAAAATTCTATGTAATATTTTAAAAATCTTAATGTCTGAATCATGGAAACCCTGAGAATGTTGATGTGGGCCATTAGGAGAATCTGCTTCCACATGTTCTGGCTCCCTTTTCTTTGGATTTTGTTACATAATTCTGCCCAAGGCAGCACAGTGTGTCATTTCATTCACTTAAGGATGAAACTCATATAAAATCCAGGGTTATAAATTTCTCATTATCTTCCTCTTTTCCCTGTTGTATTGTGGAGGTTTCTAGTACTCACCTAATGTCTTATTTCCCCTTCTGATTATTCTTGTTTTAAGATAGAAACATCAGTCACCCTCAAAATACTGATTTTTATTGGAGTCAAAGCTGGAACTTAAATTGATTTTTGCAGGAAAATTTTGATTAGTACTTAAGAAATGAAGCATTCTGGTTAACCAAAATTTGCTTTTTTTTTTTTTTTTTTTGACGTTAGATTTTGTGAAAAATCTTATTAGTACCTCTTCCTGACTTTGGTAAAAAATAAAAAATGAAAAAGAAAGTGAGGAAAGATGAAAAGGAGGGAGGCAGGAGAAAGAGAAAGAAGTGGAAAAGTCAATAGAAACTTGGCCCATCCCTAACATAGATCCCAGAAGTTGCATTTTTTAAAGTTACTAACGTAAAGTCATTTGACGACAACTTATTTGCCCAATTTATGGGCAACCGATCTTCAACAAGGGTGCCAAGAATACACAATTGAGAATGGATAGTCTCAACAAATGGTGTTGGAAAAACTGGATATTTACAAGCAAATGGGTGCAATTGGACCCCTATATTACACCATACACAAAAATCAACTCAAAGTGGATTAAAGGCTAAATGTAATACCTGAAACTGTAAAAGTCTTAGAAGAAAGCATTGGGGAAATGATATTGATCCTGGCAGTGACTTCATGGCTATGATGCCAAAATCACAGACAAAAAAGCAAAAATAGACAAGTGGGACTACATCAAACTGAAAAGCTTCTGCACAACAAAGGAAACACAACAGAGTGAAAAGGCAACCTATGGAATGGGAGGAAATATTTACAAATCATATATCTGATAAAGCATTAATTACAATATAAGAAACTCCTATAAATAGAAAAAAAAAAAAGCAACCTGATTTAAAAGTGGGCAAGGAACTCGAACAGATATTTCTCCAAAGAAGACATACAAATGGACAGTAGGTATATGAAAGATGCTCAACATCACTAATCATCAGAGAAATGCAAACCAAAACCACGTTGAGCTGTCACCTCACACCTTTAGGAAGGTTATTATTAAAAATTTAGGGCTTCCCTGGTGGCGCAGTGGTTGAGAATCTGCCTGCTAATGCAGGGGACACGGGTTCAAGCCCTGGTCTGGGAAGATCCCACATGCCACGGAGCAGCTGGGCCCGTGAGCCACAACTACTGAGCCTGCGCGTCTGGAGCCTGTGCCCCGCAACGGGAGGGGCC
This sequence comes from Balaenoptera acutorostrata, assembly GCF_949987535.1. NCBI lineage: Eukaryota > Metazoa > Chordata > Mammalia > Artiodactyla > Balaenopteridae > Balaenoptera > Balaenoptera acutorostrata. Next base: position 84,704,111 of record NC_080079.1, read on the forward strand.
GCGATAGTGAAAGGCCCGCGCACCGCGATGAAGAGCGGTCCCCGCACCGCGATGAAGAGTGGCCCCCACTTGCCGTAACCAGAGAAAGCCCTCGCACGAACCGAAGACCCAACACAGCCAAAAATAAATAAATAAAGTAGCTATAAAATTAAAAAAAAAAAAATTTAATAACAAGATTTATTTATGTGAAGAAATTGAAACTTTTATATGCTGCTGGTGGGAATGTTAAACAGCGCAGCCACTTTAGCAGATAATAAGGACGTTCCTCCAAAAAATTTTAAATAGAACTACCATATAACCCAGCAATCCCATTTCTGATTATATAGCCAAAAAAATTGAAATCAGGATTTCAAAGAGATATCTGCACTCACATATTTATTGTAGCATTATTCACAATAGCCAATGTATGGAAACCACCCAAATGTACATCAACAAATGAATGGGTAAAGGGAATGTGGTATAGACATATAATGGAATATTATTCAGCCTTTAAAAAGAAGGAAATCTTACCATTTGCAACAACATATGGATGGACCTGGAGGACATTATGCTAAGTGAAATAAGCCAGTCACGGAAGGACAAATACTGAATGATTCCACTTATATAAGGTATCTAAAATAGACTCATAGAGAGAGCAGAATGGTAGTTGCCAGGGATGAAGGGAGAGGTAGGTGGGGAGTTGTTCAACGGGTATGTTTCAGGTGTGCAAGACAAGTAAGCTCTGGAGATCTGCTGTGCAACATAGTGCCTGTAGTTAGCCATATGGTATTGTACACTTAAAACTTGTTAAGAGGATAGAGCTCATGCTAAACGTTGCTACCACAGAAATAAATAAATAAATAAAAGAAGCAAGGGAGACACAAGAAATCTTTTGGAGGTGATGGATATGTTTATTACCTCGATTGCAGTGATGGTATAACAAGTGTTTGCGTATGTCCAAATTCATCAAAATGTATTCATTAAATATATGCAATTTTTGGTATTTAAAAGTATACCTCAGTAAAGCTGGAAAAAAATTTTAAATGGAAGTTTCAAAAAAAACAAAAAATCCAGTAAGTTGTGTTCTCGTTAGCTAGATTCCAGATTTAAAAAGCAAAGGAAAACCTTGATCTTGTATGATTCTATTATTTAAGTATCTGACTATATAATTTGCCAATTTTACTTAAGAGTGATATATAAAAGTAATATTTATTATGTGCAAACCGATTATCCAAGCCTTAATTCTGATTTTTTTATTACTTTTAAATCTACTGTCTGAATTCTTTATTGGCTAAAGAATCTGTAAGTATGAGCTAGAAGAAAAGATATTTAAATTAAAACAGTCTGCCTTGAGTCCCCAGGGGAGTGATGAACTAGCATTTTAATTACCAACAAATTTAATTATTCAACCCAGGTGTGAACCATCAAAAGTTTAGTGAACTCCTCTGTTTTAAGTAAGTGCTTTGCATTTGTATGAAAATATGATGCCATCCATCCATTTCTAATATAGAATGCAGATTCAGAAAACTGTCAAGACTCGTACTGTGGTTACATCACTTCAACAATTTATAAGTTCCCAGAACATTGCAGCTATCAGTATTAGACTATAAAGAGGAACATGTACCACCCAAAAGTTAAGCCCGTTGATAAGGGGATTTTCATCACTGCAACTTTCTACCAGTCTTTCCCTTCATTATTAGGATTTATCTAAATGCCATTTTTTGGCAGAACTATAATGAAACAAGTAATTTCTTAAATGGAAACAGATTTGTTATGTAAAGTTATAGAACTACATCTATAACCACTGCTCTGGTTGCTCTTTAAATTTAATAAAACTTTCTATTCAATAAAGCTTTCTTGGACTTGTACAGCATTCTGTTAGTCCTCAGAATAATAAGGCAAGGCCCACAAAGACACTTGGCAATTGTCAAGATTACAATTACTTTTATATTGATTTAACTCTAGTAAAATATCAGGGTATTGTTATCTCCTGGAGAACAACTTGAAAATACACTAGTGAAATTGAAATTTAGGACCAGAGGCATTTTAAAAATCTTAATTTGGACCAAATCTCCATCTTTATCATTACAGTGAATGTTTTCAGATCCTTACTGGGATGAGGTGAACCAGTTTGGAAATTTATGTTTTTATATTGGTATTTATGTTTTGCTTTATTTATGCTTTGGTATTTATGTTTTGATTCTGTTTCTACATTCGCTAAGATTGATTTACCTATCTACTGTCTAGTTAGCTAGACATACCATTATAAGCAATGTATACCATTTTTAAGTAACACCAATTTTATATATCATTTACATATACTATTTATAAATATATACCACTAATAAGTAGTAAGTGCATTTATCTGTTGTAATGTCTTTTGGTTTTGATTGCTTAGCCTGATAGTTCTAAGATATTCCTGTTGTTACAATATAATATAATTTTAACCTCTCTAGATTTTGGTTCATCCAGACCATGCATCTTACCAATTTTGCTTTATTTTATGATAAGATTTTATGTTGAATGTATGCCACAAAAGAAAGATTAAATTACCTATACTCTTTTTTTTTTAACCAAGAAAAAAATTTGCCACATGTGAAATCTACCTATCTTGAGTTTTGAAAACTAGAATTTTCTAATTCAGGAGAAGGACTCACTCTTTTAGATGTTTAATCAAGGGTCAGATAATCATAGAATGGGTTGCTGTAGTTACAATTTATACCAGAGTCACACTATAGTGCCCTCCTGTGGAGGTTTCATTAAAACTTTATTTTTGTGCTGATGAGAATGATTTTCAAAATAAGTGACAAAATCGTTGCATTCAAATTACTGAAGTTTGATATAGTTTGGTCATTTATTTTCATTTGTAACTAGATGTTAAATTACTTTTAAAATATAAACGCATTCACAGTTCAGAAGATTTGCAGTTCAAAATACAATTGAGGAATGGCATCTTTTTATCTATATTTCTTCATTATTTTATTGAAATGGATTTCTTTCCTTGATTTTTCCTTAAATAATTAAATAATAAAGAGGAAAGAGAATAATCATTTCCTTAACTAGAAAGATAAATTTTTCAGCTAAGACATTCTCAGATTTATGACATGAAAAAGTTTCATTGTTAGAAGCATAAAGACTATAATATTTTAAAATTACAACAGAAAAATTGACAATAAAAGTTTAGAATGTACACTCATTTATATATACAAAAAAACTGTGCAAGAGGTGACTTTTTTTTTAACTCAAGCTTTTTTTTCCCAGTTTAAGATTTAAACTTTTTCTGAGGGTAAATTAATGTCACATATTAGGTATTTATTTCAAAATAATTTGGTTTGTTTTTCCTCTCAGCTCTAAACTTTCTTTTACTCTTAATTTCAGGAGTACAGTAACGTAATTTAATTATCATATGTGGCATGCATATGCATATATATGTGTGTGTGTAAAAAAAATAAAATAAAATAAATATATATACATATATATCCCAAGACCATTTTACTCTTGGTCCACATTTATAATCAAGTTCAAGTACAAAAGTCTCAGATCAGTGGATTTAGGTGTCCTGTAGTCCCTTTTGTATTGATATTTAGTCTTTCCCTCTGGTGGCCTACTGCTTTACTACCCAACCTTTTTCATTTGCTAATGCCTGCTAACTACTCAAAACACACCTTACTTCTTTAATGGGAAATTAAACAGGTGTTAAGAACCACTAGAACCTAATTAAAACTTTTCTGAAGAAGTAAGAAAAAAAAAAAACCACTAAGAAGAGTTGAGACAAAAGCCAGAAAGCTATCTGCAGCATTTTATGTCAACAACAAATACAATGGATTTTTGTCTCCTTACATAAATCTCTTTAAATCTGTTTCCTGCAAATGGAAAGGGAAAAACACTGGTTTTTCAAAGTTTAAACATCTGTAATTACAGACTGTCAGGCAACTGGCAACATTCATAACTAGAGAAGTAAGGGGAGCTCTTTCTGAAGCAATAGCCATGATCAAAGAGATTATGAGTAAGCTCATCCAAACTAGAAGTGTTGGACAAAATCTTAAAATAAAAACAAAAATAAGATGAGATAATGTGGATCAGAGTGGAGGATGGCATTTGTTTCCTTTAGTAAAAATAGTTTCATTAGTGAGACCAGGTGAGATTCGAACCATACTTAAGAAACTCAACCTAACCTAAAAGTAACCTTAAATTTTTAGCTGAAGCATGTTAGTACTGAGTGTCCTTCTGTGGTGAGCATTCTTCTATGTCCTAAAGAGAATCCAGGAGAAGAATGGGATTTTCCAAGGTCAGAAATATAGGGAGTTCCACTAACAAGCAACAACATTTCTCGAGCTTCCACCATGGCATAGGCCCTGGAAGTCCTCCTGAAAAAGATGAAGGCCTTGCCTTCAAGTAATTCATTTCATAGCTGTGAATGTTGTCATTGTCTGTCACCTAAGTTCCTTGCAGGAAACTTTTTATTTTAAGTTATAAATTTCTATTCCCCTCTCTACCATGTGAGCTGTGGCAAAACTGCTCTGAAGGCTTGGTGAAAGTCAAGGAAGACAAGAATAGGTAACCAAGTCAGATAAATGATGGATGAAAGGAATATGTGAGGAGATGCTAACAGTTCTGAGTCAATCTTTCCTATAGTCCCTTCTCTTAGTTCTGAAATAATGTGGTTCAGATATCCCACCAAGGGAACCCTATCCAAACCTGACCGTGTACCTGAATCACCTATAGTGCTTTTAAAACTTAACTTTTGATCCACCCCCACCCCCCGCCATAATTCTAGTTCAAGTAAGTCTAGATAGGACTTGGCATCTCTAGTTCTTAAAAGTTCCATGGTGATTTTGATGTACAAGTATGGTTGAAAACCAGCTGATTAAACTTTGTCTGCCCAGCTGGGTGTAATTTGCTGGCATAGATTCTACCCTCTCCTCCCCCAAAGAGATAAGAATTTAGTATATATGGGAGAGTCTCTAAATTGTCTCCCAGCATCCATCTTCCCTTTTCCCCTTAACAGAAGATTTTTAGCTGGGCACATAGTTGACTAGGATAGACTTCATTTCCCAGCCTCCCTTCCAGTAAATGCATAAGTAAACTTGGCCACAAGAGTTTTGGCTGATGAGATGTAAGCAGAAGTAAAGAGTGAATCTTAACGGAATTGTCCTTAAAAGGAAGGAGTGTACCCTTCTTTTTTGCCCTTCTCCTATTTTTCTGGGTAGAATATGAAAGGGATGGCTTCACATGGAGCAACCATTTTGGACCATGAGGTAATCTCGGGAATGGAGGCCAGCATAGAGGAGCAACAAGCTAGAAAGAGCCCAGGCCCCAAAAGACTTCATACAAAACAGAGTCAAAGTAGCAGCTTTCTTTTGCTTACTTCTGGACTTTTATAAGAAGACAAGATAAAATACTATCTTGTTAAAGCTGCTGAATTTTGGGTTTTCTGTCACGTTAACAGCTAAATGCTATCCCAGTACACCAATGTCACTACTTTACAGTGTTAACAAACAAATATTATCCACTTCTCATTTTGAAAATTAAATTAAATTAAATTAGATTTAAAACATTTTTAATGATAGCTCCAGAATCAAAATGTTTTTTATAGTTTCTCTTCTCAAAATATTTGTATTTTTCATATAATTCTAACGTGAAAATTTTTGGAGTGTACATTATATTACCTAACAATTATATTGGACAGTATATGTTGTAGCAGTTTGAAACTTCTTGCAGATTATATTCAGTTAAAAGCCTCATTAATTCAAAGCCAAATAATTTAGAATTTCAGACACATCAACCTGGTCTGCACTAATAGTAAAACTTCAGTCTATAAAAGAACAAAGACAATAATATAGACAATATTACATGGAGGCTGTTTATAAACAGCCTGTGGTCTCTTAAGTAGGACAGGGTTTGAATTTGGCAGCATTTACTGTTTATATGCAAATGGACATTGCTAATTATAAATGAAGTGGTTTTTTTCCTGAGTCATTAAGGTAGATCCAGAATCTCTACTTGTAACATTTTATTAACAGTTTATTTCAGTTAATGTAACAGTCTTTTTAACAGGGGTTCTGCCAGAGAACAAAGTCCTACAGAAAATGATTTAAATGATTATTAATTTTCTCAAGGATGGTACATAGCTAGTAAGAGTCTAGATGCACAGGAGAGAAGTTAATTCATTATAAACAGTAGATGCCTTGGGCATGAGGGCTAAATTCTCTGGAAATCCTGGTTGAGAGGCTGAGAACTGCTATGACTTGGAAGTAAAGTTCTATTTAGAAAATATGCTATAAATCAGACAGCTGTCAAATTCAGAATGGCTTTCCACTCAATTCATCCAAATTAATATTTGATAGATATAAAAGTAATTTTAATTTTTCAGAAATTTGAACTCTTTTTTTATTCCATCTTTGGTAAGAACTATGATCTAAATGTTATAAAAAGCAATTGATAAAAGCAGTATTTTGAGCAAAGTAACTTGGCAATGTTATACACAACATTGTGAAATGAAAAGTGATTGGGGAACAGAAAGCTAAAGTAGGAAATTGAGAAATGTTAAAAAAAAAATAGGACTAGGATATAGCAATGGAAGTGGAAAGGAATGGACATATGTAAGAAATACTATAAAGAAAATTTAACATAGAAGTTGATGAAAATTTGGATGTGAAAAACTAAGAAGTTAAGAGGAATCAAAACTTGTACAGATTTGAACAAAAGAATATAAAAGTAATTGTGCCGATATGGAGGGCCAACTGTAAATTATATGTGAATTTTTGACTGCATGAAGTGTCAGTGCCCATTACCCCTGTCTTGTTCAAAGGTCAACTGTACATTCCTACCAGCATTGCATGAGGGTTCCATTTTCTCCACATCCTAACCAACACTTGTTATTGTCTGTATTTTTTATTATAGCCATCTTGGTAGGTATGAAGTGTATCTCATTGTGGTTTTGATCTGCATTTGCTTGATGGCTAATGATGTTGAGCATCTTTTCTTCATGTGCTTATTAGCCAGTTGTATATTCTTTTTGGAAGAGAGCTTTTCTACTTTATTACAAAGAGAAGAAGCCTTTATGTGGTCAGAAAAATACAAGGTTGATCTTTTTTCCCTTCCTGTGAAACACTACTGTTCAAACTGCAAAGTGAATCATCTCAGTTCACCTCTTTATGTTCTATCACATTCACTTTGGAATGGCTGCCTTTGGCTGCTGAAAATCTAACCCTTTAGTGAAAAGGGTGACAAAGTCCCCTGACCAACAGTTCTAGAATATCCCATTTTTACTTTGTGCTTCGATGTATACCTCCTATATATATCTCTTCTTTGGAGAAATTATTCACATCTTTTGCCCATTAGAAAAATTGGGCTATTTGTCTTTTTATTGTTGAATTGTAAAAGTTCTTTACATAGTCTAGATACAGGGTGGTTTTTTTTTTAAATTTATCTATTTATTTATTTATTTGGCTGCACCGGATCTTAGTTGCGGCACGCGGGATTTTTGTTGCCCCGTTCAGGATCTTTAGTTGCGGCGTGCAGGCTCTTAGTGGCGGCATGTGGGATCTAGTTCCCTGACCAGGGATCAAACCCAGGCCTCCTGCATTGGGAGCGCAGAGTCTTAACCACTGGACCACCAAGGAGGTCCCTAGATACGGGTTTTTTATCAGATGTATGATTTGCAAATCATTTCTCGCATTCTGTGGGTTGTCTTTTCACTTCATTGATAGTGTCCTTTGAGGCACAAAAGTTTTTAATTTTGATGAAGTTCAGTTTATCTATTTTTTTTCTTTTGGTTGCTTGTCCTTTTGATGTCATATCTAAGAAATCATTGCCTAAACCAAGATCATGAAGTTTTATACCTATGTTTTCTTCTAAGAATTCTGTAGTTTTATAAAACTCTTCCATTTGGGTCTTTGATCCATTTGGGTTAATTTTTGTGTGTGGCGTGAGGTGTTAGAGGTCTAACTTAATTCTTTTGCATGTGGATGTCCATGTGTCCCAGCTCCATTTGTTGAGCAGCTTCCTTTTTGAAAGCAATGGACACTATATCCCAACCTTACCCACCTTGGTTCCACCAGGCTGCTATGAAAGAAAACATAGCTCTTGAATCACCAAGAAATCCCAGTTCCATCTTTTTAAATCCCCTTTCACAAGTCTACCAAGGTGACTTTTCAAAAGTTTTTCCTACTTTGAACTGAGATGCTAATTTCTCTATTTTATGCTTCACTCTGTCCAAATATGTTACTTTTTCCCAGTATATGGGAAAATACCATATATGTTCCTTTTTTATTGTAAAAATTTTACAACTTTTTATGTTAGTGTTTCTTTTTTATGTCTTTGTTGGGGTTTTTTTTACAGATTACAAATTTCCTAGAAGTTAAGGAGGTGCCTGATAAAAGTTTGGTTATTTACACTATTGAGGTAATACTTAGTTTTTGAAATTAAAAGATGTAGCTTTATTCTCAAAAGCAACAAATAAAAGTATTTTCTTCTGACATAACTGCCAAATCTAAACAAATGTAAATTTTCATAACAAACCCTTGTAATGATTGCTTTTAGATTTAAAACTAATATCTTTAATGATTGTGTATTACCTTCATATAAAAATAAATGTTCACTAATAATTATTCAATTGTAAAAATTTTTCCTGCCTTCCAAATTTAAAAAGTTGTCAGTGTGCATTAAAAGCATGATGAAATTAAAAAAAAAAAAAGTAATTGTGCCATTGACATAATTAGAAAAGACAATTTTCATAATGATACTAAGGGTTGTGGTGACGAGTTTAGTGTTAAATACATTAAATTTAATGTGATACTAGAATAACAAAATATGAACTTCCTACAGACAGTTGAAGATTTATGGCTAGATAAGTACATTAGAAAGTAGATTGAATTGGGAGAGAGAACTCTTATATAATAGTCTTTATCTAGCCATCTTAGTGCAAGTGTGGCTTCTACCACCCACTGTGACATCATGATACAAGGTTGCATCATGATACAAGGTCATATTGTGATGTGAGTGTGTCCTTTAGGGCCAGGTCCTGGACATGTGTGAGTAGTGGTGGAGAAACCAGGTTTGAAATGTATGGAGGAAGAAGCTAGTCTATGGAAAATTCTAATAGTCATCAGCTATGTAAAAAGTTATTTAAGTCTTGTAATAGGAGTTAAATGACATTTTAAGAACGCAGATATATTTTTGAAGACTTGGAATAAAAACCCAAGTGCAAATGAAATGCAAACATTTTATTCAACAAATTTTGAATATATCATTTTAACTGTAATTTGGGCAGACTTTTGGAACGTTTTAGTTCAACAATTGAGAAATTACAACTTCTGATTCGGACTTATATTCAGAGAACCTTCTTTTGTCATTTTTAAATTGATTTATTAAAGAACTGAGAAAAATTCAAAATACAGTAGAATATGAAATAAGAGCAATGCAGAGGAGAAATTAAATCAATAGAAATTATTCTGACACCAGTGAGTAAATTGTAACCCCCCCCAAATTCAGATCATAGCAAAAGTAGTAATTCAATAAGACGAAAAAATACATTTTAAATAGAAGCAATGAATAGGCTAGATTGCTTGATAGTCCAGTTAGTGAAGAGGAGTGAATCACATCAACACGTTGTAAAAAGATTTTAATTTCTTGCCTTTTTACAAAAATATACTAATATCATTGAAGATAACATCAAATGTATAATATTCCTCTACAGTGGAGACATTGACACAAATTGGTTAATGAGTGCCATCTTTATAAGGAGTAAGATTATTTTAAATTGTTCACTGCCTAAGAGAACCTGAAAAGAACCTTAAGTCTTACAGTTCATATATGGAGGAAACTTGCCACAGGTTTTTTGAAATTTGACATCAATCCTAAAATGCACATGATATTACCAATAATGAGTTGTGAAGCTGAAATTTTTCTAAACTATATCAATAATAATAATAATTTCTATTAACCCAGCTAGAGGAAAGATTAAATAATCTTTCTAGTCTTTCTGTGGAAAATAATATTACAAAATGTTTGTCATATGAAGAGCTGGTTGGAGTATGAAGCCCAAGAAATAAAGTGAACTGTATTATGGATATAGGTCAAGCAGTTGACAATTTTTAACTTATTTTAAAATTTTGTGATACTTGTGGAATTTGTCAGCTTTTTAATATATCTAATTTGTTGTTAATTCCTTAATCATTCTATGTATTCACTTGTGTGATTTCTGTACATTCACTTGTATACACGATTTTTTTCATAATTTAGCTTCAGGCTCCGCAAAGCCTGCTCTGGCTGTTCCTTGTACCTGGTTCTGACTGGGCAGGCAGAGAAGGGAGATGAGTGAGAAGGTGACGGCTCTGGTCTGGGTGGCTTGGAAAGGGTGGTGGCAGGAAAGGTAGGGAGAAGTAGATTCCAAATATATTTCAGAGCAGATCTGGCAGGAGTGGCTGAAGCGTTGGATGTAAAGGGTGAGGGAAAGGGAGGAACCAAGGATGCTGTGCACCCGGCCCCCCGCCCCCCTGATTCTGATTTGAACAGTTGGGTGGATATTAGCACCGTTACCTGGAAGCCTGGAGAAGGAACAGGTTTAAGGGAAGAAATATAGAGCTCTTTCAGACATGCTGAGTTTGTCCTGATTTCCTCACTGTACTACACTGCCTTTCCATGATGCTTATACCTTATACTGTAGTCACGCCCACATTAGACTATAAATTCAAAGAGGGCAACAACTGACTCTTCTTTGCCCTTGTGAGCATAAAATTTTCACTCAACTGAATTTAACATGTGTTGCACCAACTATATGCAAGATGCTTTACCAGAGCTATTTTTAAATCTTTTAAATCAAACTCTACCTACAAAAAAAATGCAAATCGATAAGAACCCAGGTTTAGAATGAAACAGAACAGGGTTAGCACCTTAGTTCTGTCACCTGCTAATCGTGGGCTCTTTGAACAATAGCATAAGCTCTCAGAGCCTCTTGTTCCTCATCTGAAAATGAGAATGATTATCCTTACCTCGTAGGATTACCACAAGTAAAAATAGAACAGTGTATACAAAATGCTTATCACAGTGCCTAGCATACATGAGCACTCAATAAATGCTAGGATGCACTTGCATTTGGTTTTCTTGCCAATACAGATAATATCTACAGCACAGCCATCACAAAGTCAGTGTACTAGACAACGTTAAGAGAGAGAAGTTACATTTTCAGCCTAAGAACATATCTTAAATAATTTCAGGAGGAGATAATAGGTTTCTGAACTCTTCCAGTCCCAAAAAGGGGGAGGGGGACTAAAAGGCGCTGTGAGCAAAAATAGAATGAATTTACCCAATTCTTTGCTGCACTATTTAACCTCTGCTTTCTTAATCATATGCACAGCAGGGGAACGGATGTGCTAAAACAATTCATGTGTCATGAACAAGCAGCCACAGATTTTAGCTCAAAAATCACACTAGGAAAACCACCAGTTGGAAGTAAAGTAATAAGGCCAAATTTATTTTTTTTAATTGAGTCTTGCGTTACAAGCAACCCTTTAATTACATTAATCAAGCAGCCTTCCTCTCAGCAAATGATGAGGGAAATACATTGTTCTAACTTTTGCTAAACTTGTTTTAAAAATTGCTGGATATTATTTGGGCATATGGAAAATAAATCCCTTGATTTCTTTTTTATTTTTTTCTGCATCATTTCAGTGTAGCTATAGCAAAAGACAAATATACACTTGCTTCTAGACATGATTTACTCTAAAAGACTATAAATCACATTTTAAATTTAAAACCTTTACAACATTTAAATATTTAAAACATTAGCACCCCTCGAACAAAATTTCATTTTGTCATTGTTAGACTTTAACATGATAACTCTTATTTCCATTGTTCTCATTTTTGACTCTTTGATATATGTTCCCACAAAATCCCCAAGAAAATGGGCTCTACCAATTGGATGATTGTCAGTCAGAAGGTTACTTGCCCCATGTGACAGATGGAAAACCTGAGGCTTACAGGAAATTAAATGACTTAAATGTGCAAGCTGGAACTAAACCTAGGCCTACTTGACCCTAACTTTCGCCAACACCACGTGCATCTCCTGTCCTGTAATGCTCTCCTACTCTCTATGCTTTTGGACATGCACTTTCCCTGTCTGTATGTCTGTCTGTCTTTCTGTATGGGATTCTCTCTCTCTGTCAACCGCATCTGCATGCTGACTCCTATTTATCCTTCAAAACTTAATACAGGTACCATCTCCCCTTTACAATTTCCCTGAATCTCTTCCTCTCTTGCCTCCCACCAGAATGAAGTAGCTGTCTTTCCTCTCTACTTCTAGAACACCCTACATATACTTCTAGCAGTTATTTCACTCTGCAAATTATCTTGTATGTCATCCCTACCAAGAACCCCATGCACACTCTAGATTGTGACCTCCTTGAAAGTAGAGGAATATTTGATGATCATCCCTGAATACCCAGGGCTTAGACAGTGCTGGTTTATAGTGCATACTCAGTAAAGGCACACTGAAAATGATTGTATAATTGAGAACTTTAAAAACATAGAGTGCCTTACTTGCTGAAAAAATGATGAAAGCTTTAAGGAGGACCTGGGAGTTTAGCTGAACTTTTGAAGATATATAGGATTTATAGAGGAGAAAGGAATGTTAAAATTTAAAGCAAGTGATTTGTAATAATCCCTGAATCAAAAATTTCCAAAATATAACATCGTTAAAGGAAACGTCAAGAAATTTAAATTATATTTCTGTCATTGCCAGAATGCGATGAAATTGAGAATGTAATAAAATAATATTTTACAGTAAGAGCCCTAAGAGTATACATTAAATGTTTTCTTTTCTGGTCTTTAAAAATGATTATTGCTGTGTAATTTACATTTTGTTCAAGTAAGTAACAACAAACATGGCATCTTTTCAATCAGTGTCACCAAGCAGCCCAGCACCAGTTTATTTAATCTAATATTTCATAAATGAAACTTGTTTGAGCCAGATAGTTCTTCTCAGATAACTAATAACAATCTTGGTTCGTGGTGAAACAAAACTAGCCCTTCCGTAGGAGGCACTCCTGTGTTGCACTGGCCTATCAGCCCTCCTCACGGTAGGAGGCACTGAAGAGTCAGAGCTGATGTCCTCAGAAAGGAGGCACCATTAGCCCTGGTGTTCACTGCCGTACAACAATCATAAACCAGCATCTAAGAATAAATACAAAACCTTCAGTGTCTTACTAAGAGAATGGAGCTTGAAAAGCCCAGTAATTCAATAAAGTTGAAATAAAATATGGTAAACATTTTGGAAGGGAGGTGCTGTGGTCTGAGTTTTTATTTCTAAATGCACACCTATATTCTGCAGACCTATATTTAAGTAGATCAGCCATTTGCTACTTTTGTCTTGGATTAGTATCCAGGCATTTGCAAGAGTAGCAGTATTTCAGTGCTATTCTTGTGTATATATATAGTCAGTAATGTTTGTCCAGGGCTTTGGGAGGAAAGGGCTACATAAATGTCAGTAGTTATTAATATTTGGATTTTTTTATATTTAGCTATCAAATGTGTTTTTCATAATCTGTGACCAGAGGTCTATTTGTGTCCCTCCAACTGTAAACATTTTAAGCAAAAATAACCATCAACCAACAATAGTATTTGTTCTGTTCTTCTATATTATTAAAGTAGTCTTTATCAGTAATTAGCAATTATGCTCAATTTCTTCAAGAGCCAAGTTTATTTTAACATGTTTTCATATGCAGGTGGTTTAATGCCACTTACTCCTCTGCCTTTGGGTGATTATTATGAAGAGTAGCTAGCTGACACGGTGTCCACCTACATACTCCACCATGCCCTTCCCTCCTCTGCTCTGGTCTTTGGCTTATTCCCTAACCAGCACATCATTCAGTCATTCTGTCGTCAGCTAAATAAAGTGTGACTAACCCAATAGTCTTCTCTTCTAACTTAATTGTGTAGATATTTTCACATATCATTATAATTGATTGTACAGGTGTTTGTATCCCCTGCCTTCCAACTCCACCTTCAGGCTGACTCCTGTGAGAGCAGAAATCCTGCCTGTGATGGGGCTGCCTGGATGGAATGTGCCCAGATCAATTGAATTGAACTGAAATCTAAATCTTACACAAGGAGCAAAACTTCTTTTAAACGTGATCTGGTACAGCGTGAAGCTTACTAGCGGAAAATCAGAGCAAAGCCAGCAAAATGGCTTTTTACTTTTCTCTTAAACGGTATTTCCACTCTATTTCTTTGAAAAATCCAATGTATTTTTTTTTTAAAGGGGTCGGGAGTATGAAATAGTTGGGTTGACCTACAACTGGTTCTCGAGACTAGAGTTCAACTTCCAGTTTAGGTTAAAAAAAATAGATTTGGGGTCCTCTTAACCACATGCCTATCCGCTAATACATTTTTTTAAGAATCATGCAAATTCCCATGTTCGGCATTGACTCATAAGAACAAGAATGGTCGAAATTTACTGGCAGGGCTACATAAAGCAGTCTACAAATACAGGCCTATACTCTTTCTGGCTCAAGCTGGCAACATTAGCCCTTCACTTTTATGAGCACTAAATTCCACTCTAGTTTTAATAATAATAATAATAAATATAATAATAAAATCTTGCTTATGTAAGAGATTCATCTTGTTAAAAATACATTGAGACTCATGGTACTTTATAGGACCCAATTTATACTCTGATGATTTAAAGGTGATAACTTCATGTGATTCATTGCCAACTAGTTCTGAATTTTAATGATATAATGACTCATCATGATTTTTTCGTTTCCTAGAGAACCAGCTTGGTTAAAACCATTATAGTTGTTTTTACTGGGGTCGTCTGAACTACGGTTCCCAGAATGCTCATGAAAGGGACATGCTTGTGTGTTCTGAACAGCCGTAATCTATCATGGCTGGTGCCAGGTCGACACATTATGAGTTTACAGTGTCAGCCCAGTGAATTAAAGCTTTGTTGTAGACCAGCTTGCTATGCAGTTATTTCCAGTTCATATCCTATAAATCATCACTCTTCACATGGCAATCGGCAGTTTCCATTTAGCATTCGAAGCATCCATGTTTTGTCTTAATTGTGCTGTCTGATTCTGCACCTAGAACAGTGTGACATGACTGGTACCAATAGCTTAGAAAATAAATTTCACTGTCACCAGAACCTATTTAAGGAATATTCTATGTTCTCACATTTTTTGTTGTTGAGCTGTTTGGTATTTATGTTAAAATAATAGGAAATGAATTTAAATAGAAACACTTCTCCTGTCTTATCTCTGCAAACAAAAAAACATAATTTACAATAAATTAGCACAGCAGTTGTTAGTGTAGCTCAGCTTTATTTTGCAATTCTCACACCTAAGCTCACAAGATGACACTTTTTCTGATAAGGTAATCTTTATAAGGTAGTCCTGTAGTTGATTAAATCTGACAGATGCTAGTGAGATGGTGAAGTTCAGAGATATAACAGCAAACACTTTTTAAAAATTCTCGTTAAAATAATAAAATGTCTTATGACATACCAATAGAAAAATTGATCTGACAAAGGAATAAGTTAGTTACAATGCTATATTTCTGTATCCAATTATTTACCAATAAGCAAGTAAACAAACCAATAAACTGTAAGGAAAATGGTATTTTTTGGAATAAAGAATTACTGTAAAAGATTATCTTCTTAGTATTTACCGTTTCTTAGTATTTACCATTACTGCTGAGCTGAACGAGAATAAAATTTTCAAATACAAACAGAAGCTACAGGGACTTCTCTGGTGGCACAGTGGTTAAGAATCTGCCTGCCAGTGCACGGAACACGGGTTCAAGCCCTGGTACGGGAAGATCCCACATGCCGCAGAGCAGCTAGGCCCGTGCGCCACAACTATTGAGCCTGCGCTCTAGAGCCCGCGAGCCACAACTACTGAGCCCACGTGCCACAACTACTGAGCTCGCGTGCCACAACTACTGAAGCCCGTGCGCCTAGAGCCCGTGCTCCGCAACAAGAGAAGCCACCTCGATGAGAAGCCCACTCACCGCAACTAGAGAAAGCCCGCGCGCAGCAACAAAGACCCAACGCAGCCAAAAAATAAATAAATAAAATTTAAAAGAAAAAACAAAACAGAAGCTACAGAAATAGAATATGTCTTTGCATAACATTTTGATACTCTATGTGTTCTTCAGAACATGCCTTGAACTCCAAATCCTTCAGAGGTAAAACCTTCATCTTCTCCTAGGGCAATGATGATAATCAATGGGCTGATGTTTCCAATGATACTCCAGTCATGAATCTGTTAAGGCCTAGTTGTAGATTGAATAATTAGACTAACCTAATTAATACTATGACTTAGTTTTGCAATGCACCTTTATTATGTGAAAGGGTTTAGTTCTGGTTTCTTATATCTAGCAGAATTTTGAAACAGTAGCTCACTGTCCTTGCTAGTTTTTGATTACTTAAATGATGTTAGCTTTGTTAAAATCGATTTATATTACAACCTATTGAAGCACTATATTACAGCATGTGCTGTTTTCTGATTTTCTCATCTAAATATCAGTTGCCTAATGTACAGAGTTCATTTATAAATACCAGGAAGTTCCCTGGATCGAGTAAATTAACATGATGGGCCAGATTCTCCGGCTTCATTAGCAACCCCTCATACCAAGGCTGTGTTCATACAAGTGTGAAAACCAGAACGATCCTTCAAGGGTTTTCCTGTCCTGAATAATTTCCTCATCAGGGAACAGGCTACACTCATCCTAGTATTCTGGTCTTACCGCCACAATCTATTCATTTTGCATAATTCCATGGACACCCCCTGGAAGAATCTAACCATTAGCATTGCAGGAAAATGTAAAGTCAAGGAGGCAGGCTGGACACCCAGATGAGGAGCACCCTGAGTTATAGGTCATAGTGGGAGGGCGGGGGAGAGATACAGAAAAAAAATTTCATAAAATTTGGCACCCTCTATGTCAATAGACTATATAACAGGGGGAAATAGTAAAAGAATGATTTACTGACCATATGAGACCACAGTGATTTCCTACATTCAATTATTCAATAAATATTTATTACTTTCCCACTGTTTATCAGTCACCTGCCAGGCAGTCAAGTAGGGAACAAAACAACAAAACAGACCAAGTCCCTACCCTCAAGGAGTTTTGTTTAGGCTTTGTTTATTGTAGACTTAAATACGTGACATGAAAATCTAAAAATAAAAACAACCTTCACACTTTTAAGCTCTTCCAACATGCCAGGCACTGTGTAAGTGCTTCACACACATTGATTTAATCCTCACAAAAACCCATGCAGTGGGTAACTATTGTTATCCCCATGTTCTAGATGAGGACAGCGGCCCTTGCTGGGGGACCATGGATGAATAAGCATCCTCAGAGAGCTGCAGTTATGCCTTTTGCTTGTGACAATGACAGTGTTTCAATGTAGCAGATGACATAGGTTTTTTTGGTGCAAAGAATTTTAAAATAATATTTGTGCATTCTCTGTTTCTCACTCAAAGAAATGAAAGATTCAAACTATGAAAATAGGGGCTTAAAATCCGCAAGACAGAAGCAGCACTATATAGTCCCTATAGGACAGCTGTTGAGATAAAGCCAAAGCACCATGGGTTTGTGCTAGAAAAGTAACTCGGCACAGCTGTCTAATTCTTTTTATGAAATGGTTGGAACTGATCAGAAACTAGAGCCGCAGGACGGACAATGAAAGTCGTCCACAGCAGACCTAATATCTTATTCACCCAGGTTGACTTTAAAATTATATCAGTCATGTAAATTATTTCACTGTCTTCTGTCGTGAGTCACTGGGCTATATTTAATTTTAATCATTAAAATGTAAAAATAATAAAAGCCACCAAAATAGTCTATAGTCAATTTTCTGATAAAGCAAATTTGTTTTTTCCCCCATTTGTGATGTAAATGGCCTCCAGAAAGTTTTTCAGAGCTAAGTGTTAATTAAAAATATGGAAATGGATTTAAAGTACATTACAGCACACAGTGGAAGAATAATCACAAGAGATTTGTTCACACAGTCATACCCATTTCTCAATGTGTTTTTTAACTATCTAGGTTATTGGTTGTTTTTCTGCGTGCCTGTTCCTAGAAGAAAAAAAACAACAACTGTGATTCCAATGAAAACAGTAATTACAATTACAACAAATAGGACAAATTGCTATTTGATCAGGAACATACAGTTTTAGTCACCAAAAGCAAACTGATGCTCCTAGACTTTCCTATTTACACAGATGAATTAAGCATGTTCTCAGATTTGTTTATAAACCAAATGCTTTTTATATCTTGCCATCTTTAAAAAAAAAAGTTCAATCCTCCATGCCTTACTCTTGTTAACTTATTTTGGAACAATGCACTGTGGTGCTGTGAGGAACCAGAGAACAAATTCTCTTTCTGAAATTCCCTGAGAACTTGTGCTTTCATATATCTAGTATGCATATATCATTTTACTCTTCTGAACTTCTATTTCCTCACTTATAAACTGTAGAGAAACATTTTGGGGGAATCCATAAAGAACCAGTGGGGTTTCACTTGCCCCTAAGGATTGGGTACATGGACTTTGGAGTCAAATAGATCTGGGTTCAAGTTCTGAGGGAATTCCACATTCTCTAACTGTGTGACCTTGACCAAGTTACTTAACCTCTTTGAACTTTAGGTTCTTCACCAAAAAATGAGATCAATAAAACCTCTCCTCACAACGTAGTATGAATTGAAGGACCTAATATTTGTAATGTGCTTTCTAATTAGCCCAATGCCAAGCTCAGAGCAAGTTCCCTATGAATGAGAGCTGCTTTTTTTCCTCATCAATGTGCATCTTCCTGGTGGTGGCCAGCACTGCCACAAGTCCAATGGGTACCATTCACATTGTTTTGGGGGTCGAGGGTGCCGGCAGACAACCCATGGAGAGCAATGTGAATCATGGCCCCTAGAGTCAGGCAACTCAGAAAGTCTAACAATTGTCTGATGTTACCCCCATCAGGAACTACATGGGGGGAGCGGTATCTCTGAGGAATTCTTTAGAATGTTAAACTGCTCTGTGTCTATAAGGCAAGTATTAGTCAGTTTAAGCAATACAGTCAAGTCTGTGAAAAGCCGTTTAGTTGTTTGGCATTGTGCTAATCAAACAAATACTCTAGGGCTCCATTCATCAACTGAGAAATACAAGCATTGCCCTGATGCAACAGTAAACCATTAGGTTTGCTGCTCCAAGTGGTGTCATTGTTCAGGACAAACTTTTTAAAGTGAATCAGAGCTGATCAGACTGGCAGCCCTGAAAATTTTTAAATGAATGGTTACCCTAACAGAAGACTCAACACCTAATGAATGCCTCCTGCCTACAGAGACCTGATCTGGGGTGTCATGATCAGTAAGACATGGTCCCTGCCCTCAGGAAGTTTCCACGAAGTGGTGGGAGATCACTCATCCCCGGCTGTAATTCAGGGCACAATGTAACAAATACCATAAGAAGAACAAGCAAATACTCTGAAGCACAAGGAAAAGGTCACTGTGGTGAATGAGCTGTACTGGGAGCCCAGATGGAATATCAGCTGACGGGGGTGAGGGGGAAATGCCCTCCCAGCAGAGGCGGTAACACAGGCGAGACCCTGGCTGGGAAAGCACCTCCATCTATGCTTTTTTTTTTTTTCTTATAATAAATATTTATTGAGCACCCACTGTATGCCAGGCACTGTGCATATTGGGCACAAGCCAAGTAGTCCAGTATGGCTGGAGCTCAAGATCTCTAAGGCAAGAACTTGGACCCAAAGCCTACCCAATGGGCACTGTCATGAAAAAGAAGGGAGCAGGTCTGGCAGACATCACGGAGGTGCCCCCAACACGTTTTGTGACGGATTTAATGTTAGGCACAAGGGAGAGTTAACAACTGAAGACAACCTCGAGATTTTGAGTCTGGTAACCAAGAAGCTGGTGACGCCATTGAGAGAGAAAGCAAATGGAGGAGCAGCGGGTCTGGAGAAGATAATTAAGTAGAAATAAATGGACAAGCTGCAGCCTGTCCAAGATTCCAGTAAATACTGAGTGTGTAATCCAAATATTCTTCTACATCATGACATAAAAATACTGAATCTGAGGTTCTGTATAGGCTGGCGACTGTGAGTCTTGTATAAATAGAGAAAAGAACCACTTGAAATGTAGTAACATAGGATAGAACATCTGTAACTAGGCTAGAGATGACCTAGTCCAACCCCCTAATTTTACAAATAAAGAAACCACATCTCAGACATACTCTCTGCTGAGTGGCAGAGCCAATCTAGGACTCTGACTACACATTTAAGGGGAAAAAAAAAAATCCAGATTTCTAAAACATTCAAATCTGGAATACAGATACCACCTAAATTTTTCAGAGTTGCTGTTATTTCAGTTTGTTTGTTTTTAACTAAACTAGCATGATTTACAGCTTATAGGTGAAAGATCTTTTTTGATAAAATTCTATTGCCATATATGCCATTGTCCACAAAGTCAGTTTCGTAGTTAATTTCCAAGAAATCAGATTCCATGAAAAGCCTCAGAACTTTAGGGTACCTAGAGCTGTTCCTTGCAGGGGAAGACATGCCTCTTCTTAGGTCACTGAAACAATGACACCCCTGTGTACATAACAAGGGCTGCCCTGCATGGAAGGAAGGGCTTGGGTGCTTCCTGAAAAGATCCCTGTTTGTAGAATGCCGGGCACATAAGTGTAATCAACAGCAGTTTCCTCTGAAGCAAGAAAATCCTGCCCTGCTGACCAAAGAGTGCCTAATACAGTTACAGAATCAGTTAGTGTAGATTTTAAAAAGGAGGGGGGAGGGAGGTGGCGGGAGCTAAGCAGAGAGGGAAATATTTATAACTGTGACAACATGTTTCCTTGTAATAATTTATGAGCCCACTGGAGAAAAAGGAAACATACAAACTATGAATAAAATATCCAAAATATAAACATTATGCCTTCTGCAAATTTTCTTTAGTTAAAAATTAAGGTTGAGGTTGACTAAAGTAAATGAGTATATTTTCGTGGTCTCCTATTTCCTTGATGCTAAGGCTTACCAACTGATTTACAACTTCCTGTGTTGTTTTTTAATCTATATTTGTCAGCACATTTTTAATGTCAGATTACTTAAAATAGACATCTTGGGTCTAAGAGGTCAGGAATAATAATATTATGTTGACTTCTCTAAATATTTCATAGCACTTACAAACATTCTAGTTTAGGCCAAAAAAGCTTTATATTTCTAAATGAAATAAGTTTCAATATAGTTTTAAGATTTCTTTTTCTTTCAACTGATATCTTCAGGGCTGAAGTGCAGTTCAATCCATATACTTTGAAGTTAAGTAAATTACATGTATAGCTTTATCCAAATAGTTTCAACCTCCTTTTACTCAGATAACTTAAATTGGGAAAATAACAGGAAGTCCATGAAAAGAGAAAGACAAGAACCAAGGACTTAGGGTTCTTCCACTGTAGTTTCTCTTCTAACCATTATGATTTATAGTCTCTTATAATTTCTGCAAATTACAGGTACTTGTTCAAAAAGAGTATTACCAAGTATAAAAGCCATGAAATAGCTTAATCTTCATATAAGCTACCATAAGATGTAATTAAAATGCCACATTTATAAAATCAAAATTTTAAATTTATATTTCGTAATTCAAAATAGGCTCTCCACAAAGATAATTGCATAACTCATTATTCTAACTGATACCTAATTTCCCAATTCTTAAAACAAGAGATAATTTAGAGTATTTCCTCAATTTTAAATACTAAAAACCTCAAATTTAAATAGAACACCCTAGATGAAACCAAACAAAAATTCACCCATGATCAGAACTGTTTGAAATACTTTATTCTGAGTTCAAGGATATGCCTTTTAGAGTATAACTTAGTAAGCTTAGTAAACAAATATACCGAGTGGCTTCTAGAAGATATTTTTGAAAAGAATTAGTTATTTTCTAACTGTTTTTAATGGAACCAACCATATTTTCAGTCTCTCACCCTGAGGAAGTTGCAAGATAAGGTCAATCCAAGAATCGAAACTAAGTACAATGTTGAACTTAGTAGCTGTAAGAGCTCTGGTATTTCAATTTTCACAAGAAAGGCATGTTGAAAGTTTGCCCTAACTTTGCTTTTGACGAAATTTGTTAAAGGAAATCTTTTTTGAATTGAACTCCATCTGGGAAACCACAGGCCACACTGGATGCTGAAAAACAAAAGATAAAAAGAGTGATAAATTGTGGGGGAGGGGAGAAGCAGGTTTTCTAATTTCGGAAGTTGGGCTTAAACACTCTCCTTTTCTAAATGAGGTGGTTTGCAGGAGTCCTGACCAGGCCGTCTAACTACCTAATTATGTCATGCTAGGTCCCAAAAGAGAAGTTGTTTGGATCCAGGGAATTTGGCAAATCAAAGGGCATTGGATGCATGTTTGAGAGTTTAAAAATTGAGACTATATGGAAACAGGGTGATGACATGTCCTCATTGACAAATTCTTCTGAGTTAATTGGATTGCTTGGGCGATGTTAACAATTAAATATAGAAAGAGCATGAACCAGTATCCCCAACATGGCTACTCTAATCTGTCTTCCAGTGCTGGCATTAGAAAGATGATCCTTTCAATAATAACAGTAATTACAAATGATAATAATAATACACCTTTGGGTTTAATAATACTTTCCCTTTGAAGAACTCCCAACATTTTTGCCCACATTATCTAATTTGTACCCTGAAACAATTTGATGAAGTAGCCAGGTAGCGATTATCATTACTTTCCTTTTACAGATAAATAAACTGAGGCCTAGGGATTTCTTAGCATCACACAATTAGGAATAGAGCCAAGTCTAAAGCCTATCATTCAGTGGTCTATCTTCCACATTATTGCCATCTTTAGAAACTGGGTATCTGAAGTACTGTTCTAGCCCTCACGAAGTGTTTGCACCAGAGCCAGATCAAAACATCTTTTCCTGTTAAATTGCATTTACATTACAAGAAGGTACCCTTTTTCAAATTCATTAGAGAGGATTTTGTTGTCTGAGGTCATTAAGATAGGAGTACTCGATTTCTTTTCAAATTATAGTGTTTCTTTTCAAATTATAGTGTTTTCTTATGCAGAAGTACACTTAGAAATACCAAAGATGTCTTAATACTCTGGAATCAGTTTCTTTAACTATCTAACTTTTTTAGAAAGACTTTCAAGCCCATGTTAAACAAGATCAAATCAAGAGATATAAATAAAATGGGCACAAGGTGTTAACTGGAGTGCCCTAGCCAGATTGCAAATTGGTTTACTGGGGCCCGCCAACTTAAATTCCTCTTTGCGGCTTCAGCTGGTCGGGGTAGTCTTTATTTCCTGTCCTCACTTGTACTGTGTTACCGTTCACTGTCTAGGTGATTAGCTTGTGAATCTGAGGGTCTCAGAGCTCTATTAAGTTATAAATGTTCAAACTACCAGTATGCTGTGAATAAAAATAGAAGTTGCTATTAGATGTCTATTCATACCCTGCAGAAGCCTGGCAACATTTTGAACCTTTTCAAAACGTAAATACTGCATATTAAGCATAGGAAAGAAAATTAATGTGCTGCATTTGCGAATTTATTTCCAAGTCAAAAATGCAAAGGGGGAGGAGGACTCTTGTAGCAGAATTGATCTTCTACATTTATAGGGTATGTTAAGAAGTTTGTAATGGCCTGAACACAAAAGAAAAACACTTGAGAAATGGATTAATTTTAGTTTCTCTGATAATCTCAGCTTTTGAATTTCCTCTTTTGATTTTAAATTTATGGCTTCAGTATGACATTACCAGAGTTGATTGCATTTTGCAGGTGGCATTCATGTGTTGTTACTTTATGTGTAGTATATTGTGGGCAATGGGTTACAATTTGTGTTAAAATTTTCCAAAATGACACAGTACTTCTTAATTAGACTTGCAAATGAGTAGTGCCTTTTTTTTCAAGGAGAGAAAATAGTTAAAACATTACAGGAAGTTTTGTGCTTTTTTTCCCTTAGTTAGTATTGGGAGAAGTTTGCCATAAAGTTTTCTTCCTGAAACTTTGACAGTTTGTAGTAAGTTTTGATTTACATATGAAGTCATCATCTGACAATTCCAAATAAGTGTCTTTTTGAAGCATACCAGTTTTTTATGTGTCTATAGCTCAAAAAGAGTTTAACAGATTTATCTTGTTTTTTGCCATTCAAAACAGTAGAAAGTTGTCATCTCAATGGCATTTTTAATATTTTGAATAACCTAATAACTAAATTTAGTAAGTTAATAATTGCCATCTTAATCATAGGTTTCAGTGATACAAACAGTACCCACAAATCACCTACACTTTTTTCAAAGAAAAACAATAATAACAATAAACAAAAACCAAAAAAATAAGAAAACAACAAACAAAAATAATAGACTACAGTTAATGCTACCAATGTTAACACATAAAGTAGAAAAAGAAAACACGCAGTAACACAATTTTCAGATAAAATCTTTATACTTCTTCTCAGGCACAGTAAGATCAAGAAGCAGATTCTAATTCTTACAAGTATTTTTCAGACCTAAACTGACCCTGTCCTTAGTTCTAGGAGGTTCAAAATTCCTATCATTTATTCCCATGGTAAACGTCCATTTCATACTGAATATGTAAATTCTTAAAAGAGCTCTAGTGATTTCATTTGGCTTGTAAGTAAAGATCTTGGATGTTTTTAAAGCTACATAATGTTTGGTGATGAAATTTTGTACTTATGAGTATTAAATTATGCCAAAAAGCCATTTACTTGATATTCTTTAAATACCACGGCACAATGCAACTAAACTCAGATTATAAACCATCTTAAATAACACTAATGCAATGTGCACTTAATGAACACTATAACTAACTTAATTTTCATGTAACAGATAACATCTGGGGGAAATGTATATTGGTAAGTTATGCAAAACTAATTTCTAGCGACCACATCTATAGATGTTATTTATTGTACGTTCACTTAACAGTTCATTATTCTGTTTAGAAATCTATTCTCTTCTTTATTAGAGCTTTTAATGTACTCACCTTAGTTCAAATGGTCTGCTCATTATCAGAAAAAATATAAATGGCATTCACATGGAACAACATGATTGTTTTTATTATATCCATTTGTGTGCAAGCACTCAAAAATGGCAAGAGAAACACATTTATTGCTTTACATTCAAAGTAATATTTAGGAGGTATTTGAAAGTCAAGCAAAACCAATCATTTGGCCAAATGATGTACGTGTATAATCAGAAACTCCTGATTTTTAATCTCAGCATTAGGCCTCAGGCAAGTCACTTAAAGTCTTTCTCTTTGTTTTCTGATCTGAAGATTATGGGTGCTGTTCTCTTATAGACTAAAAGAGGAGGTTGCTAAATCAGAGTCCCAAATAGGAGTGTTTTTTTAATAAACATACTTGATCCTTTTTCTGTTTTTATTTTAAAGATTTAAGAGGTAACATATTATACTTTTGAGGAAAAAATATGAGACAATTACAGTTCTACAGGAATGTATAAAATAGTTATAAAACTAGCTTTATTTAATTTGCTTCAACTATTCATAGACTTGAGGAAATTATAACGTTCTTTCAGAAAATCTAACTTAATAAAGCTGACCATGTCTTTCTGTTTTAAATAGATTTTATTACAGAACCAGTGATGTTGTAAAACATGAGGTTTTGTTAAAAAAAAAATACAAAGGCCTAATTGTATTTTTTAAAGAAAGTATTGCATCAGACGGTTTCGTTTAAACATATTTGCTGGCTCTGTGCTCTCACCACAATTATTGATTCTAATTTTCCTTCAAGTTGTTTTTTTAAAAGGCTACTTAATGGGGGAAAAATCACTATGATGCTTCTGGGCACTATGTTTATTTCAAACTATGTATTTGACAGTGTACCTTCTTACTACTAATGAAATGACTTTATATTTACCCTTATCTGAAATTGGGACATTCCTTTCCCTTACGGTATCTTACTAATGTAGCCAAATGTAACTCTTTGTGAAAGAGAAAAATGTAGCTGTGGTTTGGTTCATTGATAGTATGCAAAACACCCTGAAGTAAAGAAATTCTCACTGCCAGTTTTTGTGCATGAATTAAATCAAATGAATAGCTGTATGAGCTACACTCATAAAAATCAAGGAAAAGAAAAGCCCAACTCTCAGTCAGAGCTTCAGGTTCTTGGGATAAATGGGAGCTTCACTCCACCAAAGAAATGATGATGTGGAGCTGAGGAGTACACACATACACACACACACACACACACACACACACACACACATATACACACACACATACACACACACACACATACACACACACACATACACACACATACACACGCACACATACACACATACACATACACACACATACACACACATATTCACACACACACATTCACACACATACACACACACACATATACACACATACACACACACATATACACACATACACACACACACACACACCAGTGCCAAAGACTAGGAAAACAGGGTAGTTGGCAAGTAGTTCAGATGAGCCTTATAAAGAAATCCAGACCACAGCGGGTGTGAGGGATAAAATGAGATACTTGAGCACAAATATCTGCTTGTCTTTAAGTATTTAAGTGTACAATTTGTTGGAAGAAAGGGCACAGGTGGGCAGATGGTAGAATTCTCTGCTGCCAGGATGGAGAGGTGATCTATTGATCACTTCCACCAAGGAGAAAGAAAATTAGCAGAAAGTCTTAGCCTGTGTATGGGAAACCATAGCGGTAAGACAAATACGGCAAAAGAAACAAGATAAAATTCTCCTTCATTGAAAGAAAACACTTTTATCTTGCAGATTCGCTCATGCTTACTTTCTCAATGCCTGCAGTAAATTCAATAAACTCCATTCAATTCCTTCTCTTCTTTTTTCAATGTCTAACTCACCACCACTCCCCTCAAATTTCTATTTTCACCCTGTATTAAAGTCTACTTTAGTAAATTTAGTCTACTTTAGTCCACCAACTAAATACCTCATTATCTTCCCTTGTCTCTAGATTCCTATGTACAGCTTATTTATTTTACCTATAATATTTCAGAGGATTTAAAATATATTTAGCTGTTTCATTTTTCTAGCTTGGTAAAATAAAGAGCAATATAAGGTGCGGGAGGGTAAAAAAGAAGTGTGGTGAAAAAATGGTACAAATAATTTTGTGGGAAGATGAAAATGCTTGTATGTCCCATTTCGGAAAAAAACCAGCATCTTATGAAAGTGAAGAGAGAAAAGGATTGTTCTCATATGTTTTTTTGATCTTCTATTTCGATTAACAACATTTAGTCAACTTAAGATAGACAATCTGGAATGATGTCATCTAACAGAATAAAGATTAAGTGCTTAATAATATCAGTAATTTCCAAATGTGGCAACATGATGACATACTACAGTTTACCGAAAACTGCATCAGCCACAAAGTCAGCACACCAGGGTTTAACTTCCATCCCTGTCACCAAGTAATTATTTGACCTTAAGACAATCATTAAATCTCTTGATTTCCAACTTGCCTTGACCGTAGAGTTACGACACTTCAGTCCTTCTATATATTTATACTAAGCAGCAACTTCCTATAAAATCAAATTAAAATTAGTAATATGAATTCAAAGCAAAATACATTGCTATGACCAAGCAATAACCTAGCCTCCAGTTCATTCCAAAACTTATCTAAATCAAAAATATTAATATGTAAAAGATGAAGTATTATAACATGTAAGTTTATTTGAAATATTGTAGAGAAGTTAGAAATGAATATGATGATTTCAGGGTGTTTCCAGGCCCCATGGGATGGTAATTATTTGGTGAGTTTACACATTTCTAGATTTTTGTCTTAAAACTTGTAGGCTTAAAGACTGTCAGCATACAGTGGGTGGCTTCATCTCAGGGCCACAAAAACAAGCTGCCGAGACCTTACTAAATAAACTAGAACATGGATTTATTGATTTCCAATGAGAAATGTAACAGGCATGAAGATCAGAGCACTCAACTGGGTGTGTCTATGGATCATCTGAGATGGGAAGGCACAATTACGATCAGAATGTTGCCTTTTAAACATGAAATCAGAGCAGGAGGAACCATTTAGATGCATCAGATGTTTAATGCCATCAGTACGCTCATCTCCGCTCTCTCCCCCAAGTCATGGTGAGATGGACACCGCATAAGGTGACTTCTTTAACTCATTTCTTCATTTCCACTGTTGACCACCCGTCACTCTTCCTCTGGTTGGCACTCTTGCCACAGAATTATTAAAATGCTCACAGTGGCACCTTGCCTTGCCCTAGGTGTTTCTGCTCGACTTTGCAAATCTCCTCTCTGATTTACTGTATGCTGGCTATGTACATTAACCGTTAGAGCCTTTATCGTCCTCATCACCAGGTTCTCTTGGCCACTTCACCATTGTCTCCAAGAACAGCTATGCTCTACTGAGTAATAGCAATCACCATCAGGCTGTTATTGAGTGTTTTAAGCGCGAAACCCCCTGCCAGAACTGGAGAAGAGGCACAGAGGCTCTAAAACATGGTCTCTACCTCCAGAGAGCTGGTAGACAGGAGGAAGGGGACACTGACCCATGAAACAATTCAAGATCAAGGCAGTACAAAATGAAGTTCTAAACTACATGGTACAGAAAAATTAGACAGTGGGGGAAAGTAAAACGCTAGTTATCAGGTACAGAGCACAAAAAGCACTAGAGAACTAAGAGGTCGGCGGCGTCAAGAATTCAGAGGCGATGGCACTTAGAAAATAATAGACTTGGAACTTTATAAATATTGTCTGAAGTTGTGGTCACTCACCAAAGACTTTGTCATAATACAGCTCTTCTCTTCCCCACTAGCAAGTGATAGAGGTTGTGAAGCCTGCAGGTCACCCTTTCCCTGATCCTCTAGAAGAAGGAATCTCATTTGATATTTACTCAACATTCATAGAGCCACCTCCAATACTGGATATGGAAATGAAGGTATATTTCCTTTTGTCTCTTAATTCACCCTATCTAAGCATTATATTCTCTAGAGGATAGGAGAAAAAGAACAAAATGCTCTTCTATCTTCTTTCCCTCTGATTTTTCCTAGCTAAATATAAATATTTCTTTTGGCGTTGATTCACAAGTGGGCCAGCTGAGGGTGGCTCAGCAATTTTAATTACTTCTACTCCATCTTCCCCAGTCTCCACCTTCATTTTCCCCAGAGTAGGTAAAAGCACCATTACTTGATTTGTCATGATGCTCATGAATAATGAATGTGCAGGAAAACGTCAAATCAAAATCCTTCCAGATTGACATCATTTCTGATAGAAAACTATCCAAGAGAAGCCTTTACTATCAGTAAAGGCTCCAGAAATCACTTGAGTGTTGTTTACTTTTAATATTCTAGGGGTTGAATCAAGAACAAGGCCCTGAAGAGTCCCAGCCAGAAGCTGACACTTCAGAGACTGATCCATTAGTTGGTTTCACCATTGAAGATATAAAATCGGTGCTGGGTCAAGTCACAGATGACATTTTAATCAGCATTCAGGTACTCAGCCTTGATGGTGTACTCACTTACTTTATTACTGGTTAATTAGCCAACCTCAACCTTAATGTCTATAAACACTACCCACGCTCTGCCAGCAAGAGTGATGCTGATGATGGAGGAGTTCAATTTAACATCTCCACATAACTCTCAGTTGAGTCATCTGACACTCAGTAAGATCACAAAATAAATTCACCAACAGCACATAGTGTGGTGCGTTATCAGTTTACAGAATCATTCAGCATCGAGACCCCAAAAAATAACATGATAAAGACTTCGTGCCCAGTCACACTGTAAGCAATTGCTCATGCAAGAGTAATGGGAGAACATTTCTAAATAGTAAACACTAAAGCTCAGACCATAATTCTTAGCTAAGACCTTTCACCAAATTCCTACCGAGAGGCTTTCATATCTTTGAGCTCCTTCTCAGACGGTTTGCTCCTTTTCACATACCACTAATAGCTAATGGCTATGTATATTAATGGTGTTATCACTGACACCAATGGCTGCATGAAAATGGAGATGGCAACAGCCATCTCAGTAGCAACTGCCAATGATGAATCAGTTGGCTTAGTTTTATGCTTAATATATTTTCCCCATCCAAAAACAAACAAACAAACAAACAAAAAAACATTTCTACCTCAACACAAAGGCTTGCATCATTTCCTAGGCAAAATGATTAAATGAGTGATTTCCATATTTTGAGAGGATTTATAATTTCTTGTGGCAATAACAATGAATCAGTAGGACAATATACTGCATGTTTAAAATATGAATGCATCTCAGGGAAAGATTTAGTTGTTTTCTGGACATGAGACTATATATAAAAAGCACACTGTATTAACAACTAATTTAGAAGGAGCAAAAGATTAGCTTGGCAATAGCATACCTTGTTAGTTGTTTAATCATCAAATGTTAATGTACTATTTACATGAATATTTAATGATTCAATGCCAACAGAATCAGCCAAAGCCCTCGGCTTAATAAGGGGTGTTTAGTGTTTACCAGAAATAGTGAAAGGACATATTTTACACAAAGCTTTATTGTTAACAACCCCATGAATGTAATAACTGGTTACTATGTAGAAGGGCAGAATGCAGTTGAACTAAGCTAAGTTCAGAACATATCTCCTTTTTAGATTTGATAACATTTCATCTAAATATAGTTTATGTATAATCATGGCCCTGGGCTCCTTTGTGATCCTGCGGCTCTGAAATTATCACCGAAGGACTACTAGACAGTAATAGAATTGTTTGCAGGCCCCCAAAATTGAAAACATCCTTACCAAGGCCATGTTCCATGTAGTGAGCAGTATGTTTTTAACTATTCATTGAAAAAAACTTTTTAAATTAAAGCCTGCAGCATTTAAATCACTACTGTCTATAGCAGAAAGAATATGATTGCTATATGTGTGTGTTATTGTCCCACTGGCCTGCAGCCATCCTTATTGAGCTTGGAAGTCCATTAGCTGGCTCATCTAAATGTAATTAGGCATAGAAAGAACTTGGACCAGAGGTGAGGGATACAGATCTTTCAGGTGCCTTGATCATTTCCATGTTAAGTAGATTCATGGACATTAGCCTGGGCCAAATTATTGCCAATTTTTCAATAAAATTACGTGGTGATGTGGATTGATACAGTGTTTCAAGATAGCAAACCCCTTTATATATTTTCTCTCAAAAATCCTAGTAAACTCCATGCGAATTAGGCAGGCACTTACCCGATAAATAAATTGAAAATTTAGAGACACAGAAAGATTGTCATTTGTCCAGGGTTTCCAGGGTCAGAAACTGATGAAAGGCCCTGATTGGGAGCTGTGAACTGGGTTCTAGTTCTAATTCCAGTGTTATCCACAGAAACCACATAATGTCTAATATCATGACCAGACTACTTTGGTTTTTAATACTCCAGTGGTGTGGCACTTTTTCAGTGTTTACTCTTGTGTCTTGGTCAAATTCCAAGTCGGGTAATTGCTCTCTGCTTACCTAAATTTCTCCCCCTGTTTTAGATGGGTAAGTTATTTTCCACTTCTAAAACCTCCTTCCAGTGTTCTTGGCTCTTAAAACTGTCTCATAGCTGTTCAAAGGTAGCCACTTGTCAGTGGTCAGTGTATACAAACCTTTTGAAGACACTGACTTGCTGTAGGAACATTTAATGAATTATTATTTGTAAAATGTTTTAAATTTTCCAATAGTTGTTTCTCCTTCTTTATTTAAAAATCATACTCTTATTATAATTTTTGTAGGAAAAGGCAGTAGAGAATTCATGTTTTAAGTACAGTTTTTTCAGAGCTTCTCTTCCAGCATGGTTACAGGCATATTTCACTTTCTGTAATTCAGAAATTTCTGAAAATAGTGTGAATCCTTAAATTTTTTATGTTAATCTACTTACTTTCCCATTGACTCACTTTATAATTTTAGAAATTTATTAAGAATGAAGTTATCTTGGCCCTGAGATGTTAATTAAAATTATACTCAGTAGAGCAAACATTTTAAGCTTATATAGTTTAGGTATTTTAATTTTAAAGATACATTCAAAATGAACTTAGTTTGGCCCTGAGTTGTATAATAAAAATTATACCCAATGGAGCAAATCTTAATATATTTAAAGAATTATATGTCAGAGAAATATGAATGCTAGCACTAAACTCTTACATTAAATGTTGGCTGTTGGCCCTGTCTAAGCAATACGGCAAAATAATGTGAAAACCTTGAGGGAAGTTTGCCATCTTGGGACCATAGGTATTTTTAGGTCAACTTGAATTTCCAGGTTAGAAAAGCTGAGT
Source organism: Balaenoptera acutorostrata (assembly GCF_949987535.1). Classification (NCBI taxonomy): domain Eukaryota; kingdom Metazoa; phylum Chordata; class Mammalia; order Artiodactyla; family Balaenopteridae; genus Balaenoptera; species Balaenoptera acutorostrata. The sequence goes on from NC_080079.1 coordinate 84,736,386, forward strand.
GGGAAGTCACCTCAAGGAGTGATCACTGAAAGGGTATTGAACTCAGGTCATGGATTTTCCATTCTTTCCTAACAGGAAGTGGAACCATACCCTATCCTGGGGGTTGTAGGATAGCATGTCTGGTCAGCAATATTCTGAGGATTAACACGGAGACACCATAGACCAATGACAACCTGCTCTTGACCAGACGGGGAGTCTTGTCATCTAGCGCCCTATCACCACGGTCTAGAGATCTGAGACATGTCCCTCTGTCAGCTCTAGCAGGTGTGCACCTGACCTTCAGGAGCCTTTTCCCCAGAGCACACACTTGTGTCAGTGAATTCTGTCTCAGTGAAATACCAGAAAGACCTCCAGGTTAACGTGAAAACCTTGATGAGACAGAAGCTGGACGATGATAATACATCTGTTCTTAGTTGAAAAGAAATGAGATTATTGGTGGATATAGAATACATTAATTGAAAGCGGGGAGAGTCAATTGTCTAGTTAGAGCAGTGCTTCCCGATCCTTTGGGAATTGTAACAAGATCATTTCTTCAAACCATTTCATTCCCTGTATGGTCTAATATATAGCATGCCGTAAAGAAGCAGAAGTAATCTATGTTTAAAACATATCACAACATCCTATTAATGAAATAGTATAACGTCGGTGAATATATCACAAAATTAGGAGTTGGAATTATGAATTTAAAAGCTAACATACATGAAATTTAACATAATTAATTTTAAACTGCTTAACTTTTCAGATAAGAACTAAAGGTGGTTGAGTGGCTTGCGCAAGGCCACAGAGCTAAACTAATCCCTAGGTCACCACACTCCTAGACCCTGGCTTCTTTCAGCTCTTCTAGAATTATGCCTGCGGGGATTAGTGGCCCCTGAAATATGACAGTTCTTTTGTAACCCGGAGGACCATGTTCATCCCTCATTGCCTCCTTCACCCAGCCACCAAGAAAGGAAAAGATGAGAAGCTAGAGGCCAGACTTGACCCCAGGGCTTGATAATCAAACTTGAGCCAAAAAAGATCGATATTCACACGAGAACCCAGAATTATTGACACCAATGTGATCTTTTCAGAAATAGCAACTCTGAACTGAAAATCTCATCAGATAAGGCAACCAGGTGGACCTTTGAAAACTACCTATTATAATTACATTTATAAATAAAGAAATAAGAATGAAGTTATATCTGGACCAAAAACAGTGTTTGATTTTTAAAATTTCTTCTATATAAACAAAAATAATACATTTCTCAAAATACAGTTACCCTGATGTCCTCAAATTAGGTTGTAGACATTAATATTTTAAACTTCAAATTACTTATTAACATTTATGTGTATGAACTACTCCTCATACACTTGTCAACTATTTTAAATCACCTAAACAAAAACACCAGTTTTACCATGCCCCACCACTGGTTTCTCTATACATAGTTTTATAACCCGTCATGAAAAAAGGAAGACATTTCCAGGGCTACAAATGTTCAGATAATGTGAAAATATTTTAGGAATTATGCAGGTAGCAATGTTAGTCCACAGAATATCTCTGCCAGAAGCTAAATGCTATCACCGCCACTGCAAACACTAAAACCTGTCAGCAACTGCTTACTTTTTTCTACCAAAACTGTACCACAAAGTGGCATAATTCCAAGAGTTATATGTGTGAAGAATACTCTTTAATTATGAGAATCATTCTAATTGTGAAATTATTTGTGTTGTTATTTCACAACAGAAGGTTTCTGGGATCTCATTTAGAATGTACTACACAGGAGACAAAAACATCCATTGCGAAGGAGTGGCAGTACAAACAGCACTGCAATAACTGAGCCTAGAGCAGTTATTCTGATTCGGTGCTTATTGGTAAAGTCTGTCTGAAAATGCAGATAAATTAGCCTATCTTCTAACACAAGGCTATGTGAAAAATGGCTGTCCAAATACCACTTCCTGTTCATAGCAGACATGCTATACATTGGGAATGTGCAGAGAAATATGATAAAGTGTTATCACATCACTACAGGCTGAAACACAGCTATGTCTGCAAAACAGGAAGGTGTGTGAGGGATAATGTCTGTCTTTAGGCACTATAGTATGTCAAAACCACAAAGACAATGTGCAGCAAAAGATAGCTCCATCATAACCACTTTTTTATGATTGTCTTCACAGACCAAGATAAACGAAAAGCTGCAAATACAGGAAGAGGCCTTTAATGCAAGAATAGAAAAATTGAAAAAGGCCTGAGGGCTCCAAACAAGGAGAGTGATGCTAAACTTCACAGAAACAAACAAAACCAGCCAGAATAATAGACTCTCTAGAGCACCAGATCGCTTTCATTTAGCTGGGACAGGAAAACCAAGCCCCACTTTTTATTATCCTAACTAATTAGAAAAGTATTGGCCCCAATTTTGCTACCTCCTGTCCCATAACAGCCTCTGAATTTATTACACTGTGTGTAATAAGAACATTTTGTATATAAGAGTTTGGAGAATTACATATAAAGATACAATTACTTTTACAATACTCCTTTGACATTTTGATTAGTAAATGTTAATCATCTTCAAGGAGAATGAAGTCAACTTTTTAAAATAAAGAAAAATAATAATAATTTTATCCGTATTGACCCAAATGAACTGCCACATTGCTGAAGCTTTGTGAACATAGACCAACACCACACTGCTGAGGATAAAACTTGCTAAACAATAGCAATTCAAATGCATATACTAGGGGTTTTTTCCTCCTTAAATCAGTTGGTTTTCTTATTTAAATGTTTCAGTGTGAAACCAATTTTCTGAAATTATATAATGCAGTTTGAAGCACTTTGATTTATTCTGTACTGTATTTGTTATTTCTAATCTTGTTACTCTCCCAGGAGAATACATGACCTATATAAAAAGAAGCAATGTATAAATGGTTATTAAAGACCAACCTATATATAGATTGTAAAAATCTTAAATACAAATCAAACTCACAGAGCTCTTAAAATTAACCATTATATTGCAGTAGAATGATTGAAAACATCTCAAGCCTTTAAATACCTTTATTAAAATATAATTTCAAAAGAAAATATCCATTTGCTGACTGATTGTCCCTAGTTGGACAAACTAAATTAACTACTACCTCGGCCCTTTCCCAATTTCTGAGACTTCTGAGTATTCTAGAGGGTAGAGCCTTGCTAGGAGGGGACCATTCCTCCAAGAAGTTTCCAGTTTATACTGGAACCGGATGTACTTGCATCTGGGTGGCACTTGGTCGAATATGTTCTGTCGGTGCTCTGGCCTTGTGCTATAACCTTACCTACTTACTCTATCTGTACCAAAGGGATTTGCCCAAAATGTATTCATCTGGGGCCGAGACAGATCCGGCAGCATTTGATATTTTTTTAACTCCACTGATCATCAAAATAAGAGAAGTCCTTAAGATGAAACCGTGTTTACTGTTCATGCAGTTCCGAGTCTGGAAGGCCGGGAGATGTGCTGAGGTGTCTCTTCCTTGAGCTGCCCTTCCTAACTGAAAATGCCGATGGCCATAGGAGATCGCTAGGAGGGCTCACAAGCCTTGATTTCGCCAAGCAGTCTTTTTCCAGAGAAAATAGAGGTGAAACTAGAGAAACCATAAATAGGGAATAAAGGAGCTTCTCGAAATCACCAAACACAGCTTCAAATGCAATCGTTGGCACAGAGTGGACCTCCATTTCTAATAAAGAGTTCTTATTTTGAGCAAGGATACCAAGAGTTTAAAACTGAATAAAGAATAGCAGTAAGATCCCTAAAAACTACACAAAGACAATATCCTATAAGCATGCGGAAAGCCTGCCTCTGGAGTAAGACTCCCAGGGTCTGATGGTAGGGTAGCTTCACCTGACTTGTGTGTGACCTTAGACAGGCTGTTCACCCTCTAATTGCTCATCTATTAAATGAGGATAATACTTATCTTTGAGGTAGTTATGAGAACTCAATAAATTCGTTTTAAAGGATGTTTGTTCTAAGGTTTGGTTTCTGTTTACCTCCTAGGTTAACCCAAAAACCACTGCCCATCCCTAATACCCACTGTCCAGTTATTGGATCAGCCTCTTTGCCAGAATTCCCAGCCACCTCTGTCTCTCCACTGGAACTTGTGGATCGATACATCCTCCCATGGTAACTACTTTGCCACCCTGTTTTCTTACATCTTTCATGTTGGAGCAGCCCAGGGATCCCTCAGGCAGCCTGGCTGTAACATCTAATAATGATAGGAGAAAGAGCAATTGTAGTGGCAGTAGCTAATTCACAGTCTCTGCTCTTTAAATCAATTTTGTTGATAAAGGGATATATGCACTCCGTTACCAAAAAAAGTGTAGACGATGAAAAATAAATTTCTGGGCTTCCCTGGTGGCGCAGTGGTTAAGAATCCGCCTGCCAATGCAGGGGACATGGGTTCAAGCCCTGGGACGGGAAGATCCCACACGCCGCGGAGCAACTAAGCCTGTGCGCCACAACTACTGAGCCTGTGCTCTAGAGCCCGTGAACCACAACTACTGAGTCCACGTGCCATAACTACTGAAGCCTGTGCACCCTAGAGCCCGTGCTCTGAAACAGGAGAAGCCACCGCAATGAGAAGCCCGTGTACCACAAGGAAGAGTAGCCCCAGCTCGCTGCAACTAGAGCAGCAACGAAGACCCAACACAGCCAAAAAATAAAACAATAAAAATAAATTTCACCCTAGCTAGGTACCTTCATTTCTCTTCCCATGAGGCAACCACAGCTTCCAGTAAGTCCGTAGGAAAGTGTTTGCCCATTTAAACAATTTTTTGCCCATTTAAACAATTGGATGCTTGTATAGAGGGGTCTTTTTTTTTTAAACACAATTTGAATTGTTCTTTACATTGCTTTTTTCGTCAAACAATATATCTTAAGATAATTCTCTATCAGTACTTTTTACGACCATACAGTATTTTATTTTAGCAATTCCATAACTTTTTTTTGTTGTTGTTGTTGTTTTGTTTTATTTTTTATTTTTTATTTTTTTGACTTTTTTTTTTTAAACATCTTTATTGAAGTATAATTGCTTCACAATGGTGTGTTAGTTTCTGCTTTATAACAAAGTGAATCAGCTACAGATATACACACATTCCCATATCTCCTCCCTCCCGCATCTCCCTCCCTCCCACCCTCCCCATCCCACCCCCCCAGGCGGTCACAAAGCACCGTGCTGATCTCCCTGTGCTATGCGGCTGCTTCCCACTAGCTATCTATTTTACATTTGATAGTGTATATATGTCCATGCCGCTCTCTCATCCTGTCACATCTCACCCCTCCCCCTCCCCATATCCTCAAGTCCATTCTTTAGTAGGTCTGTGTCTTTATTCCCATCTTGCCACTAGGTTCTTCATGGCCTTTTTTTTTCTTTTTTCCTTAGATTCCATATATATGTGTTAGCATACTGTATTTGTTTTTCTCTTTCTGACTTACTTCACTCTGTATGACAGACTCTAACTCCATCCCCATAACTTTTTAAGTAGTTCTATCTATGAACTTTTTATTGTTTTCAGTACTTTGCTATCACAATCTGTGTGAACATGTATGATTAAACGTAAAGGATGAATTCCTAGAGAGGGAAATTTCTAGGTCAAATTTAGTTGCGTTTCCAGTTTTGATAGATATGTCAAAGTGCCTTCCAAGGATATTTTACCAACAGCATATGATAACTCTTTCTCTACATCATTACTAACAGATGCATTGGCCAATTTTTTATCTTTAGTATCCTGATAGATAGAAAATACTGTCAAACTATTGTTTTAATTTGCTTTTATTGTTTTACTCCACAAGGACTGAGCACCTTCCATATGTTTATAAGCAGATTTAAATATATACATATATATGTGTGTATGTGTATTAATCCCCCTAATAACCCTAAGAGATAAACAGATAGATATTATTGGCCTCATTTTATAGTTAAGGAGCCTGAAGCTTAGAGAGATTTTTTTTTTTTAATTTTTGGCTGCATTGGGTCTTCACTGCTGCGCGCGGGCTTTTCTCTAGTTGCGGTGAGTGGGGGTTACTCTTCATTGCAATGCACGGGCTTCTCATTGCAGTGGCTTCTCTTGTTGCGGAGCATGGGCTCTTGGCACGCGGGCTTCAGTAGTTGTGGCACGAGGGCTCAGTAGTTGTGGCTCGCAGGCTCTAGAGCACAGGCTCAGTAGTTGTGGCGCACGGGCTTAGCTGCTCCGTGGCATGTGGGATCTTCCCAGACCAGGGGTCGAACCCGTGTCCCCTGCATTGGCAGGCGGATTGTTAACCACTGCACCACCAGGGAAGTCACTTTTTTTAAAAAATTTATTTATTGAGAGATTATTAACTTGAACCAAATTGCACAATTGATAATTGATAGATGGATCAGGGCTTGAAATCCAGGTCTGACCTATTTTACAGATGAGGAAACTGGAACCTAGAAAAAATTTAAGTAACTTTCCCATGATTACACAGCAAGTAAAGTGGTAGAACCAGGTTTTGAACTTAGGCCTGTGTGATGACAAAACCCATATACTTAACCTTTACCTTCATCTAGCTATCTCATAGTCGATATGAAACAAAATGAAAACTGACCTTTCTTTTTGTTTTTAGTTATAATAAGGTAACAAACTTGCTTGTATTGTAAGCATATTAAATATTTAGAAAATTTATGCAGGGATGGAATGTATAACCCAGATCCATTCGTTCATTCATTTGTGTGCTGTATATTCATTGAGTACCTACCACGTGCCAGGGCATTTAGTAGCGAGCCAAACAGACATGGTCTCTGCCCTAGTAATCTAGGAGAGGGAGACAGCTAATACTAACTGTGATAAAGACAAGCTTCAGGGAATTATAAGAGTATTGAACAAAGGAGCTTGATCTAGTCTGGGAAGTCAGGTAAGCTTCCTGTGAGTTTTGCCACTTGGCCTGTGATCTCAGGGATAGGTAGAATTTAACTAGACAGAAGAAGGTGGCGGAAGATGGATTTCAGGCAGAGAAAGAAGCACGTGCAAAGTCCCTGGGACACAGGGTGAGGCTGAACGATGGGTCACAGCCAGAGCTCTCTCGGGGACCTGTAGCCCACATTACGGATTTTTACTTTTAACCTAAAAGCAGTGGGAACGTGTTGATAAGTTTTAAGTAGCAAGTGACGTCAGATCAGTATTTTTAAAAAGGTCATCTCCCTGGTGCCAGGACTTCTATACATTGGAGACGTGGAAGAGAGCGTATTCTCATAAAAGCTATAGCTCCACTTCTTAGCAATTTCTAAGAGTGGGAGAAATAAAGACAATTGTTGACTTTTTTAAAGGCACAGGGTCCACCTACTCGAAGCACTCTTTGGCACAAAGGCAGCGCTCTGGGGAGCCAGCTGAAAACCGTACCAACCTCGCACTCAGACAACCTCGCACTTAACCTTTCTCTTAGCATCCACAGTAAGATAGCTTCTTTCCATTTGCAGGAATAATTTGGGGTGATTTTTTACTCACCCCCATGAAAAGTCTCAAAGAGAAAATATATTCACTATGTTACAGACAAGCCACAGACTGCCACTATTTCAGGTATTTGCAGGCACCTTTGTGCCTAAATATAGCTGCGGAGTCATTTTTCCAAAATCCAAATATAAAGCCCCTCTTTCCCTCCTCCATTTGATTGGAACCATTCAACCGTCCTGCTAGATAATAAGTTTGCATGTTCTTAGATTGCATTTCATTATGCTTCAGTTCCCCGAGAGAAGAAACGTGCTCCTTTTCCCAACAGTTGTAGAGCAGAAATACTTGTGACATCTCAAGTTTCAGAGTCTCAGGAAGCCGGCCCTCTTCTGGACATCAAAGTCTTTTTTTTTTTCCTGGACATTGATTTGTTAAATAAGAGAAGTCAGGACCTCTTTGTAGCAGCCAAAATACCTATTAATTTAGGTTTCCTAAGCAAAAAGGAATCTAAATCAAAATAACACCATCTTGTTGGAATTCAAATTTCAAAACGAAGAGAGAATACTAAAAATTTATTTTGCTTTTAGGGTCCTTCTCTCGTTCATGGAAGTACCCTCAGTGGAGATCAGTTCATCACTTTTTTGTCAGAGCTGCCAGAGTTTTGTGTGATTTAATTTTTAGCTTCAGGGAATGTTGAGTGCAGATGTCTCCAATGGTCATTTTGGTGTTTGTTTCTTTTTTTTTTTTTTTTTAATTTAACCTGTTATTTATTCAGGGCAACTTCTAGGTACTGGGATGAAATAAGACAGAGGTCCTTGACTTAATGGAGTTCATGGAATTGAGGCTATCCAGCAACTTGAAATCAAGCTTGGTAATGGTCACCTGTCATCCTATCATCTAGAAAGGGTTAAATAGCCTAGATATTAATATTTTCATTGAGTACCAATCTCAAAATCAAAAGGAGGAAAAACCAGCCCTTGTTCTTATACCAGTGAACATTTATGTTCAGTCACCGTCAAAACATGACCTTCATAAAACCAAGGCCCAAATTCAAACAGAATAAAAGTAACATAGTACCCATCTTCCAGTCCCATACGGGAGTTAATCCCACAATGACTAACAACATATTTATGGATTTTATTTCCTTATCTTTTTCTGTATAACCATTGATTCTCTTATTTTTTATTAACGTTATCCAATCCCCTTTCAGCTGTGATTGGACTTCAAGGATTAGGATAAAGTTAAAGTTTGCACTGAATTTGTAATAATTAAAAATTCAGGACGAAAGAATAAAATATGTTTCTATTCTACTTGCCAGATCCAGAACTTGTAACATCTGCTTAAGAAACATAGCTGAGTGATTGAACAACCATAGTGACCCACAGGATTCAATTTTAAAATACTCGGACCATAGGACCATGGTGACGGAAGTCTTAAACATCATCTAGTTCAATCCTCTCTAGATGAAGAAACTAAGGCCCCAAATAGTAAAAACCTCTTTGATGACATGGCTAATTTGTGGCAGGGCCCAAACTATCAGTTCTTCATTCATTCAAGTATGCTTATATTCAACAAATATTTACTGAGTATCTTTTGTGGGTAAGAAACTAGGCTAAGCATTCACAAACAGAAACAGACATAACCGCTGACCTCATGGAGTTTATAATCTAGTGGAAGAGGTAGATTTTAATCAATCACACAAACAATTATAAAAGAATAACTGTAATGGGTGCTGTCGGGCAGGGAGTTCTACTCCACAATGAGAGCTGATTTAGAGGAATTTGAACAAATCAAGGAAAGTTCCCCTGGGAGAGTCACATTTAAAGGGTGAGTAGGCACTAATTAGGCAAAGAAGGGAGAAAAGAGTTTTTAGGCAAAGGGAACAGCAAGTGCAAAATCCCTATGAAAAGAGAACATGGGAAACAGAGGATGTGAAAGGGGGCCTGTGTGGCTAGAGCCCTGAAAGGGAGAAGGGGCATTTTCCAAAGTTGAAAACGAATAGGTTAAGGATATTAGATTATGCAGAGCCTGTATGTCGGGATAAAGAGTTTTGTCTTTATCCTGAATACAGTAAGTTATTGAAGGGTTTTCAGCAGAGACCTGCAGGTGGCTGGTGACGGACAAGCACCTTTGAACTATGCAAAGAGGACTCTTAACTGCAGTGGGGAGAAGGGACCAGGCAGGACGAGGTCCCTGGTCCTCTTTCCGTGACACCACACATGTCAGAAGTGGTCCAGCAAACCCATTCTCCTATTATTGCTAAGCACATGGCTGATCTCCATTTTCCAGATCCCTTTGCAGTGAGGTGTGACTATGGGACCAAGTTCCAGCCAGCGGAATGTGAGTACAAGTGAAATGTGCTGCTTGAAGGGTATGGCTCAGGACCAGACGATACCTCTTCCACGTTCTCTCCCCTCCCTCTCTGCTGGCCGGATGGCAGCAAGGAGAGTGACGACTCAAAGGTGATAGAGCAGCTGTCTGCCTGGGTTCCTGAAGGGCCACATGACAGGTGACACTTACCAACTCAGATCACATGCCCAGACTGTCATATGAGGGGGCAAGAAACTTCCATTTCTGAGAGTGACTTCACTCTTGGGTCTGTCTGTTGCTGCAGTTAAGCCTGCCCTAATTAACTCAATGAATATGTCTCTCTGTGTTTATGCATATGTAGCATGTGTCATATGGGTCAATGTCTGTAAACTGGGAGAACAACCAGCAAATTCATTACCTAGGGACCTGCTTATAGTTTTATTGCATAAGGTAATTACTTCTTAGCTTATATAAGCCCACAGCCCCTCCTAAACTGACATTCTATGAAATAATTGACTGAGCCTCGTAAGTATGATGAACTACACACTCAGGAAACTCCCACGAGAGGCCACACCTTCAATACTTCCTACTTTAAGTGAGGCTAGTAATTTTTTAAATGTCCATGGATGGCTTGGGATTTCTCTAATATAATAAGTATAAACAAGACTCTAGATTATTAATTTGCTAATAGTTTTTCCCTTAGGCCAAGGTTATTTCCTCAGCTGAAATACTCCTTGATTCACTAAAAATTATTTACTAGATGCCTACTCTAGAACCTGGCTAAGGCCCCTACTAGAGCAAATATTGATATGTTGGCTACTTGATGTTAACTATATCCAGTTCTAAAGACTAATATTTATTTCAGAAGTATTATTTCTGATTTGGGTAGTTCGCAGTCCGTAGGTTAAAATAAACAGCACAGTCAGATCATCGACAGAGTTGGAAATAGAAAGAGCTTATTTTTTTCCCTCCCTTAAACATGTTCAGTCACCAGTTGCTTACTTGCTATTGGCGACCACCTGCGTCAGTTAGGATGCTTTCGGCTACAAGTCAATAAAATCCTAAACTCAAAATGGCTCAAAAAATTATAAAAATACACTACATAATCTTACAAAAAAGAAGTTCAGAGGTAGGGAGCCTCAGTGACATCATCGAGGACCCAGATCATTTCTGTCTGTGGTGTCCTCTTCAGCACCTTGGCTTTTGTCCTGAGTTGTCCCCTCCTAATCCCAAGATGACAATTACGTCCTCGCAAATTTTTTCTTCTCTTACATTTCATTTTAACAAGAAGAAAAACTTTTCCCAAAGCCTGCCAGTAGAGTTTCTCCTGTGTCCGATTGGCCAGAGTTGTGTCACATGATCAACCCTAAACCAGATGCTGGTAAGGGAAGTAGAATGGTCAGGATTGACTTAGGTGAGTCAGGATGCACCAGCTGGGGCGGGGGGCGTGGCCCTGAAACACTGGTCAGCCACAACTGAACAAAACTGGGATTCCCTTCCAGAGGGAAAAAAACGTAGATGGCTTTTGGGCAGGTCACTGCCATTTCTACTCCACCAAATGATCTTTCCTCTGTAACTTCTTTTGGGGGGGATTTTTAAAAAATATTTTTAAAATTTTGTTTATTTTATTTTTATTTATTTTGGGCTGCGTTGGGTCTTTGTTGCTGTGCGTGAACTTTCCCTAGTTGCGGCGAGTCGGGGCTACTCTTCGCTGCGGTGCACGGGCTTCTCATTGCGGGGGCTTCTCCCGTTGCAGAGCACGGGCTCTAGGCGCGCGGGCCCAGTAGTTGCGGCACGCGGGCTCTAGAGCGCAGGCTCCACGGCATGTGGGATCTTCCCAGACCGGGGCTCGAACCCATGTCCCCAGCATTGGCAGGCAGATTCTCAACCACTGCACCACCAGGGAAGCCCCCATAACGTTTTATACCTTGGAATGTCCTAGCATTCTCAGCATTCTTCAATTCCAAATTTAGGTGGATAGATAGGTAGGTAGATAGACAAAAGGTATTTTTTTCTTCTTTTTCAAAGATTGTGCTACTGGTGCTGATTATTATCTCTATGTGTGGGTGTGGTTTTTTAAATGTTTGCCACAGAAGGAGCTACTGCATTCCAACATGTCTATGAAAATTAGCTAGAAATTTTTGAAACCAAATCTATTCATCTCTTAAGGTGCTAGACTCATATTGAATTATTAGTACCATTTCCTTTCTGCTGAAATTTTGATGACAAGGTCATCATTCATTCAACCAAGTGTGACCATTTTAGATTCAGTTAAGTGTCTTTATTCAAGGTGTCCTCATAGGCTCCTTTATTTGTTAGAACCATTTCAAAATGAATAGACAGATGAATCACCAGAGCACTGCAAAGCAAAACTCAAGGGCCAGGGCTAAACTGAGGAGACAAAACAAACAAAAAGATGATGCAATTACAGACTTGGGAAATTGTTCATGATTTAGAGGGAAAATCTATCATTAAATATGATATGTGTTTTGTGGGAAAAAATGATATGCAAAGATAAAGCATTTGAATAAAATGGGAGTTATCTGTTGATGGTAAGGTTGCAGGTGATTTTTAAATTTTTTCTGTATTTTCCATAAATTCTCTATTAACTTTTTTAACTAACATTAAGTACACATCACTTCTGAGAGGTTGATGCTGCACCCTAGCCTTTCAGTGTCATTGCCCTTTTGCCAGCTTCTGGACCAACCCACTGGAAGCCGGGTTACCCATTTTCCCTGCCCTCTCTGGTAGAGAGTCTTTACAGCAGCAACCATTAGAAGGCATCGGGTACCATTTGGACCCAGGGAAGCACAGAACGCTTCCCAGAAACGGCTCCTATTCTGAAAAATCTCCCAATCTGAGTTGGATACACTAGTGCATAGCTTTGGGTGAATAGACACATTGCCCTGATGGTACTGAGATGACTTCTAGAAGGTGGATTCCACGGAAGATTCTGTCACAAAAAACTGCAGGATGTTGGGCGTGCTGCATTACCCATCTGAGCCTTGGGTTTATTGCTTATAAAATGGATGGATTGACAATAGGTTAAAAAAAAAAAAAAAGGCAACGTTGAGAAGCCTTTTCTTAAAATTCCAGGGACATCCCCGACTTTAAAAAACTACAAACTAGCCTTAGAAGAACACAGCAGGTTAAAGAAGATCTCAAATTGGCTTAGATCGAAACACCAGATGCATTTCCATTAAAGTCAAAAGTGAGATAAGGGTTGGAATTAATGAATTAGTCGTATAATTTATCTGTTTAATGTTTGTCTCCCTGCCCATGCTGTACCTCGAGGAGGGCAGGAGCTGTTTCTATCTTGTTCTGTGCTCTATCTGCAAGATCTAGCACAGTGCCTGGCACAGAGTAGGAACTTCATGAATGTTTTGTAGAAGGAAGAGAAGGCAAGTAGACAACACAGGCTGGCTGTTTTCACCACTGGTATTTTGCTTTTCCTACCCCTGCAATAAGACAACATAAGGAAGTTAAAAGTATAATTAACACAAAGCTAAAATAATTATTATTTGTAGATTATAAGATTGTATACATTGAAAACTCATGAGAAAATCTATTCTAAAAAAATAAGAAGTCAGATAAAAAATAAAGACTAAAAATAGATTTTTTACAAATTAATAATGGTTAGAAAATATAATGGGGAAAAAATCTATTACAGTAGTAACAAACATACAAAATATTTAAGGTGAAAATAGGAAATGTAAAGGACCCATGTGAAGAAAAATATAGAACTGTCCTAATGGGCATTTTGCTTGATACAAAACTTAAATACTGTAAAGATGTCATTTTAAGTGTAATTCCATTGAAAAATCTTAGGATTTGTATTTACTAATGCTAGTCTGAGGTCAACATGAATACTGCAACAGTAACAAGGGGAGATGGCTTTCTGATTTAAAAATGTTACAAAGCTAAAATACTTTAAAGTATGATATTAGTGCAAAAATAGCAGCCAAATTAGTAAAACTGAATAAAGAACCCCCAAAGAGCCATAATACTCAGTATCTGTCTTATGGTGAAATTTACTTGGGCGGCTGAGTCTATGAATTTGGAGGCACTTAAATCCTGAGATTCCCCTCTCAGATCTGCCTTTTGTAGACAAGCATTATTAGCTATCTAAGCCTCAGTTCACTCATCTGTAAAATGGGAATAAAAATAACTATACAAGAATTTTATTGTAAGGATCAAATGAAGTCTACATTCATTAAAATTTAAAATTCATTAAAAATATTTAGCACAGTATCTCAGTGTACAATAAAGGGTACTTATGATATACTTGATAAACCAATGGGAAAGTAAAGGAATCTATAAGAAATGATGCTGGGACAATTAATTATTTAAGGAAAAATGTTTATATGTTATATGTGTGTGTTTTATATGTTACATTTCACAGAGTATACCAATGAGTTAAAGCATTAAATGCAAATATTAAAACTACAAAATAACTAGAAGAAAGTATGAATGACTCTTTTCCTGATCTCGTGATACAGAGGGCTTAACAAATAAAAGAAATGAAATAACATTACAAAGACAAGAACAGGCAAGAAGAATAATTTTAACTACAGAAGAATTCTGAACTTCATGTAAAAGAAAATTTACCATAAATAAAAATAAAACAAAAAACTGAGAAAAATACTTTCAGCAAGATGTGTGACAGATGTGAAGTTAATAACTTTAATATATAAACAGCTCTTAAAAATCAATACAAAAAATGCTAACAATGCAATAGGAAGTTAGAAGGAATCTGAAAAAATAATTCACAAATTTAAAAAATTAAAGAATAAGTACAAGTGGTCAGCAATAATGAAAAAGTTTTTAATTTCATCAATTCTGGAATTTCCAAATGCTATATATTTGTAGGGTATTTGAAGCCAAAGAAATCCATAAAGAGAAATGCAGAAATGAAAGTATCTTATACATGACTATATCAGGAACTGCCTAAAATTGATTCAAATATATGAAGAAGCATTGCACAGCTCCCATTTAACACCTCAGGAGTACCTTAAATTTTTAGATATCAAAATTCATTTTTGGTAAATGGCAAGCAATATGCCACTCACTCATTCACTCACTCTCTCTCTGCCATTCCATATTTTTCTCTACTTTTTCTAACATGGTACATGTGGCTTTCAAACCTGACAATTTCCACGTCATAAATATCGATCTTGATGAGCGTGAACTAAGTAGCTGGTAAAAGATCCCTAAAGCAAATGTAAAGAGATCTAGTTCTGGGTCTTGCTCTCTTACCAATAGCTGCAATCCAGGCCATAGGTGAGCCGCATCACTTCTCCAGATGTAAGAGGATTAAGTCAGTTTCTCCCAAGGAGGTCCATAATTCCTGCACCCCACTCCAGCCCTTCAGAATCAGAAGGCAGGACTTGGAAATTGGGATTTTTTACCAAGCACCCCAGTTAATGCTTAGGTACTTTAAAGTTTGAAAAACACCCTAATGGCAGACCACCAAGTCCCTTCTAATGTCAAAAATCAAGTCTTCTGAAGGAAAAAATGTGCATGCTGAACAGCGCTCCACTCTGCATATCTGCGAGTAAGTGTCCGCCTCAACTCTCAAATTTGGGTTGTTAGATCCTTGTTATATTTGAGCTGATATCCTTTCAGGTTTTGTTCTCCTAATCCCATGCCTCAGATTACACTCACTGAAGCTGCCAATCTTGTAAAGTGCTTTCAGAAGGCACATAAGTTCAACCCAGAGTCCGTATGATTCAGACATTTAATCACACCATAAAGTTAATGGAATCCAATTTGAATGTAGACACCTCAACAGCTACATTGCATTGAATTCACAGCATTCATAAAATGTAGGTCTCAAAATGAATCACCAGTCTGGCAGAAAGTTCAGAGGAGAACTCCGCGCTCTCATTGGTCACTGTCCTAATCTTTAGCTGCCAGGAAAAGGACCAGAGCTGTCAACACAACACTGTAGCCCAGGCAACCAGCCATGCCACTAGAAACTTTTCAGCACTTAAAAAAATAAAAGTTACCATAGAAACTCTCAGATACTCTTTAGATTGTTTGGACAGCCCATGGTTTGGACAGCCCAAGGTATTGATGCCTTGGGGTCAGACACTGCCTGTTAACCTAGGACCTCCCATCATTCACAGCCCAGAAATGGGTTGCTTTTTGGATGCTCCAGACTTTTCCTCCATTAAAGTATGTTCCTCCGGTGGCACATGTACTCTGGGGTAAGAGAAAATAGATGCTATGTTTCCAAGATCCCAATGATCCATTACTTAACAAAATAATAATTGCAGTAGCCCTCCAAACATCCAGATGTGCTGTCAATGATGTTTGACTTCCACTAGGTGAAGACATGTGGATGATTGATTCCGAGCTTTCCATCCAGTTGTTCAACCATAGTGGCAAGTCCATTTTGTACAAAAGCTGGGAGCATTTTCAGTCATTGCAGAGGTAACTGTATGAGCTCCTTTTATTGGGAACATCGCTTCACATTAGTTTTTCCGCCTTGGATAGGATGGCTTTGCCTGAAAGAACCTCAGGAACTGCAGAACTGCTTACATCAACCTTCTCAATTATGCTTTATGTTCTTCAAGATTCTGTAGCCATTGCTAAGCTAAGTGGAAGGAAGACCCAATCCTTTCTTAATTTTTTTTTCAAGACAGCAGCTGGAATCCACCTGTTCTTAAAAAGTTATTTACCTGAAGTAGGAACTTTGCACGTAAGGAAAGAGGCAGGGCTCAAAATGTCTTGTATACTTTTCGAGTCTAATATGCTGAACTATAAATTTAATCCACTGAAGTGGTTTCATGCAAACGCTCCTCTCAAATCCCTTTTGTACAAAATCTTGATGCATAATGTATAGAGTCTGAAAATGGATTAAGCTACATTTGGAGGATGGTTTAAGTTGTTTTTTTTTTTAAGCTAGCAAAAACGAGCAGATTTTTTGTTGTTGCCTTTTTTAACCCTTCTTGCTCAAGCAACCACATGGATTGTGTCTTCTCAAAGCTGCCTTCTACACAATGTTTCTTGTCTTTTTTTTTTCTGTCAAAAAGCTTGAAATGTAACAAGTTTTAATTAGAAATGTAAAGAGTGAATTGGACTCATTTCCCTCAGATTTCCCAACTAAAGTAAGCAAATAGAATGGTAAAACCTTCTGATTTACTCCTGGAAGATCATTCAGCAATCGAATAAGCAAATGAGTGAAATCTTACTGAATAAATGTTTCCTGGTACTCCACGATCGTAATTACCCATAGGACTGAGGCTGTAGATAGAATGCCAGTCTGTATGTTGAGGGGAGCAGACGTAGTGAATGCTCAGTGACACATTTCCTCCAGTGCCAATCAACTCCAGAAAGATGAAAAAGGAGACGGCGGCCAGGGGGATTGCCAAAGTCTCCAAAGGAATCACAGAGACTTGGCTTAACAATCGCAGGTTTCAGGGGGTCAATACGTTTATAATGCTGTGCTTCATTATTGCTTATTTTTACATAGCATTTGAATACTATGTAAACTGTACTGGAAGGAGAATTGCAGCTAAAATGAGGAGCTCTGGACTCAAGCTCTCAGTCTGACCCTACACAGTCATGTGACATTAAACTCACTCGCTCTCGCTGGTTTCACTTTCATCATCCATCAAGTGAGAAGAACCATCCTCCCTCCAGCCACCCGTCTGCATCCAGGGCCGTCGGGAGGAACAGGTGAGATGGGTGGGAAAGTACTTTGTAAAGTGTCAGCTTTAGGGATGCTGCTGAACTCCTTGTTTTGGGTTGACCACTGTTTTCTCCTGAGAAGTTGGTGGCAGCCTTGGCTCTTCTCCCACATCCTCTTCATCCAGGTTTCCCCCAAGCCACAGGAGAAGTCAACAGGCTGCTCTGAGGCCAGCCTTCCCGCTGCAGCACAGCTCACCACTTCTGGTGAGCTCTGTGTGCGTGGCCCCAACAAGGGCTTCTAAACTGACAAGGCCTTACCCGTGACACTTGACAACATGGCTTCACATAAATAGAAAAACAATATCCTGCAGCCCAGCATGTCTCACAGCCTCCATTCCGAGCCCTCACCTTGACCTACTTGTTCCTGACCTTGTGACTAGCACTTGTTGCCGTTGTCTGCCTCACCTCTCCAGATAGTTCCAGTTACCTAGTTCTTGCCTTTTGAGTCTCTTCTCCATCATGATTTAAATGATTCACTTAATCACAGTCCCTTTACACACTCCCCCTCGGACCCAGCGCCTTGCACCCCAGCCCTGATAACGGGACACAGAGAGAAGATTTTATATACACTGTAGTAGCGAAGCTGTGTCTCCCCACACAGGCAGTGCAAGGATTTCTGCCGGCACATTTTCTCTTTTGGAGCTACAGACTTAGAACAGTTGGACACTTTCAAATTCTATGGAACAGGTACCTTGGGAGAAGGTGACAAGAGGAAAAGTAGTAGTTTCCCCCCGCCCCCGCACTCACCTCATCTTCCAACTTTAAATGTTACCACACACCAACAGAACGCAGAGGAACCATAACCTGTTTGTGTCTCTCCATTTGACCTTGATTTTTATTGAATGGGAAAGGAAGACTAATTCAAATTCAAATTCATTCCTCCTGATTTCACAACAATATAGACTTTACCAAACTTTTTATTTAAATTTCTACACTGTAGTGAGAGCAAGACCTTGCCCATCTTGTTCATTGGAGTATTTCTAGAACTTAGCACACAGAAGGTGTTTTAAAAATACTTGTTGCCTGAATGAATGCGTAGGAAGAAAAAAAAAAGTGACATTTGAAAGATTTCTTATTATCCGAGGCTGATAGTGAAGTTAATGATTTAGAGAACAAGTATCCAGCAGTAGAGCCCACTAATACCCTTTAAAATGTGTTGATGCTCATAAATCCAAAATAAGCAACCTGTAAAATCACTTAAGAAGAAATAATACGCGTTTAATCAGGCTTCCAGAGGAATGTCTGAGGGAAAAGCTGAGAATTTCAAGAAGAATTATTAAATCCCTTCAAATTCAATCACATGTGGCCGATCACAGACACGCCACATGTTCTTCTGCCCACAGGGCTGTCACTTTAGGAAGTCTCGCTCAGCCCTTCGTTATGAAACTCCTAAATTACAGCCACCTCCTGCAGCCAGAGGGAAAAGCTTTGGATCAGCTGAAAAGCGTAAGTCCTCTTACAGGTCTACCCAGCACGTTGTGCCACATTCCACAGAAAGATCTTAAGTACAGAGGGAGAACTGAACACATCACCCACATCCTAAAGCCAGCATCTTCAAAGTCTTATGCACGGCTTTAGCTTCAAGTCAAAGGGCTCTTCCTCTGGCCAATAAAATTCAAAACACTGTGAAATGCCAGTCTGTGCCTCTGCTTTATAATCCTGTTGAAGTTTTTGGGCTCTTACTGTGTTCTGGAACCTTCTATCCCATCCTGGATTTTAGCTCTTAGTCTGCTAATGAGAGTCACTTTACCTTTCCCGGAGTGTGATTAAGGTCCTGAGGGTGGTAGTAAAATGGATCCATCTTTTTTGTTACAAACTCAGTTAGCAGAAGTTGGAATTGCTCTCTTCAACAAAGTTACATAAATTGTTAATGAGAAATTTATGTTCACTTGATGTGCTAGTTGCCTTATTAGCTTGGAGTCAGTGCTATTAAAAGAGAAGATGTTTATTAAAGCTTAAGGTGTTTGCTGGATTGAATGTTCAAAAGAAGATGGCAGGATAGCACCACTGACTGCCTGCTTCCAAAACCCAGAGGGGTTTCCATGATCCATCCAAAAGTGAACAACTTTGAGCCCTCATTTGGAGTCTCCTCATCAGAGAAACAGCGATTTACCTGGAAGGTAGAAGTGCCACCTATTCCTGGGGTGCATATAAAGCTTCTCTTTTCAACAACTGTAGTGAGAGTGTTTTCTCAGTCCAGTGGACACCAGCCTGAAGAAAGGCCACCCAGTTGCAGATGAGTCTGAACACCTTTC
This sequence comes from Balaenoptera acutorostrata, assembly GCF_949987535.1. Classification (NCBI taxonomy): domain Eukaryota; kingdom Metazoa; phylum Chordata; class Mammalia; order Artiodactyla; family Balaenopteridae; genus Balaenoptera; species Balaenoptera acutorostrata. The sequence continues at coordinate 84,756,054 of NC_080079.1, forward strand.
CTCTTCTGGTAAGGAAGGAACTAAAACACCCCCCATAAATGTCAGGGGCATAGAAGAAGGAGGCTATTTATTTACTCAAGAAAATAAATAGGTCAACATGCAGACCTCAAAACCACCGCCCAGAGAAAACTCCAATGTCTCCCTGATGTGGCATTCCTAAAATGCCTCCTCTGAATAACCAGGACCAGCTCTAAGCAAAGTGGTGAGGTCAGTCGAGGTTGTTTTCGGCCCCTTCTCCCTTTCTCTCAGAAATGCTCTCCTGCACCCCCACCATGTAGCCTGTAGGCTGGCTCACCCTCATCCATTCCAACCCCTTACGAGCCACTGTTTGGCCCTGCAGAGGCTGACAAGCTAAATGGTCCCATTTCCCAGGGTGCTCTGCAGCTTAGGTTTGACATGAAACCTGACTTCAGCCAAGCAGACACTCCCCCAGGACATTCTGAAGCTGAAAGTAAATGTCGAGGTGGAGGCTGCACCTACCCTTTCTGCTAGCCAGCACAGGGAGGAGACATGTGGGTCCACACCCTAGCGCTGTGACTACTGAGAGGCTTTGCTGGTGCAGGTTGGGGTAGATGTGGTGAGGTGCAAGGGTTGCTTTGCTGGTGCAGGTTGGGGTAGATGTGGTGAGGTGCAAGAGCCAGCAGTTGTCGAGGTGACTTCCTTCTTCACCAGCTTGATCGTGGCAGAGGCAGCAGCTACCTCAGTGGGTCAGTTCTGAGGTGTTGTTCTAGGGTGTGACTCCTGGAAATTCTGCTGAAAGCCTCCTCCTCCAGCCTTTCTAGGGATTTTTGTAAGCTCCTCATTTCTTGCATGAAATCCATTTTTGCTTTAAAAAGAATAGCTAGACTGAATTCTATTATCTACAACTAAACTCTGGCAGAGACACTTCCTGCCTACATAAGCAACCAAGTCCCTTAATGCTTGCTCCTCCACCACCATCTTCACAGACTAAATGAGTTGATAAACTAATTTACAATAAGTAGTTAATAACTAATAAAATAACTTCTTATGGGTATTTGCCTTAACCCAAGGAAAAAGATCCTAATGGTGAATTTCCAACCATAAATGGCTTATAGTGTTGATGGGAATTTTTTTTTTTTTTCCTGGAGAGGGAGGCAACGGTTTTTTTATACTGTAGAGAAAGTTTTAGCTCTTAATGGTGATGGAGATGATAATGGTGGTGGTGATGTTTAAAAGTTAAAAGCTTTTAAACATATATATATATATATATATGTGTGTGTGTGTGTGTGTGTGTGTATATATATATATATATATATATATATATATATATATGATATAACTTGTAAGCCTCACTGGGCTGATTTCTCCAGCTCCTCCCAACCCCCACTCAACACTTTAACCAGTGCTGGACACACCAGGGTCATCGCCCAGTTTCTTGCCTCTCACTGCAGACCTCTCCTAGGGAGCTCTCTGTGAAATCAGAAGAATCATCCCAGGAAAGAGAAAACCTGCATCATAAGGGGATGAACAAGGGTTCCAATAACACACTCTCAGAGAGACAACAAAGAAACAGGCAGGTGAAGTACGCAGTTGGGTGAAGAGATGATTGATTATGTCTGTCTGCACATCCACAGACGTTCCCGGATCAGCTACTCTGTCAAGGCTCCACCTCAACACTGTTGAGAGGCAAGGCTCACCCGGGCCCCCAGGAGCTCACAGTACAGGGGAATAGTAGGAATTGCCATTTCTTGATCACGTTATCTCCGTTAATTTCATTCACTCGACAAACGTTTTGTTTGTGTTTGTGTTTTAGTTGTAGACATGGGTGAATAAGCTAGCTTCCCTACCCCTTATAGAGGGAGCCAGATATATGACACCAGTACTCACACAGAATGTTCTCCGTTACAGTTAAGGCAACTGCAACAAAGGAAAACCATAGCACACTGTCTGATAGGAGAAAAAGAGGTGGTATAACTTGGTCTGGGAGTTCATGGAATGCTTCCCAGAAGAAAAGCCATTCCTGTTGAATCCTGGAGGCTGAGCACAAGTTAGGTTGAAGAAATAGCATGAGCAAAGGCCCCGAGGTAGGAAGGAGCTTAAGTCAATGAAGTGCATATTATTATCCCCACTTAACACATGAAGCAATAGAGACGTGGGGAAATTAGACAACTTCCTAAGGTTTTGCAGAACTGAGGGTAGTGTGAACCCAAAGATAACCTCCTGATATATAATCCAATATAATCCAGCCTCTCTGAGAAACAGAGACAAAGATACTCACACGCTTTAAAAACGATCATCAAGAGACCCTCTCATGTCCTTCAAGTCTACCCCTCCTCCTGAAGGAACTGAGGACAGATTTTCATTTTCTATCTCTACTGGGCTCGAGACTAAATTAAATGAAAAACCTGCTATTCCAGACACAAACGTCCTGGGTGCTTTTGGGGGGTTGAAACCATCTTCCCTCCTCCCCAGGGCCTCTCATACCAATATGGTGCAGTCCCAAGCTATCAATGATAGTGAAAAAACGGGGCTTTGCGGTGGAGGAAAAAGGCTATTCAAACCACTCCTGATTTCTATAAAAGAGAGATCTTTTGATCTTTGAAACAGCCAAAAGGGCATTTTGATCTTCCTCAAGCTCATTTATTTTAGATTCTTGCAAATTTCTTTTCTGTAGGTTTACTTCCTTAGAAAATTCAATATTCAATTGAACAGTGACTTTTATATATTGAAATGCAATATTGAATAGCTGAAGCCTAATAAATGCCATCCCGGCTATATAGGATATTTTAAAAATCATAAAAGGGCCGATTGAGCCCTATCCAGGCAAATATGACAAAGCGAATTCAATGCTTCTTTTGAAAATGAGTCATGGTCAGAAATACTCTCTTTGACCAAAAGCATTTCTTTGAATGCCAGAGGTAAATTTGCTCACTTTCATTTTCTGCCTGGGTTTCAAGTGAGAGCTGCCGAACTGAACAAAATCAACTCCGAGAGGCCCTGGCAGCTGTTCCAGAGGTATATGTGAGCAAGATAGTGAGGTTGGTCCTATTCCCTTCAGTGTGTTATTTTCAAATTATGCAGATGATATTCAGATAGGGATTGATCAGGCTTTGTATGTTTTTTCAGGCAGGAGTCAATCATTGCTCTTCTCTGCTGCCTTAACATTCCCCAGGACCACCCTTTCCTTTGCATAGAAAAAGGATGTTTTATTATCATAAGCCTCCAAATTACTGGCAAAGGGAGAATCTGACATATGTTCCCAGTCTTGGGGGGCTCGGGGGAGGACAGGCACAGCATACTCAATCGATTAGCCAAAAGGAACAGCCTTTGATGTCAGGGAACCTTTCCAAATTTCATTTAAGACTCAAACAATCTGTGGGAAATCAAAGTTCTCAATCAGAACCTCTGCCCCACTCCTCTAGGTGCAGTTGTGGCTGAAGGAACTTTTGTTTTAACTATTTGTAGATGATTACTCAGTTTGAGAATGTGTTCCTCTTGTGGCCTTTTCAACATGAGGCCCTTTAAGAAGATGGATAATTTTGTTCTGCATCTTCTTCTTGTCACATGCACTTTTTCCCTCTTGCATATATGTCTTAAGAACATGCAGATTAGCACTGCCAAAGAGCCAGTTGTTTTGTCGCAACCTGAAGAAGGTCTGATGGTATAAACTGGTACAGGAATGCCCTATGTTTTGCACACTCCTAGTATTGGCTGGAAGGTGGATTGCACTTGGGAAAGGAACTGGGGCCAGGAAGAAGAGGATGCGCTATGAGGAAGAAATAACTTTTTGGAGGAAGATGGTGGAGAAAAGGAAGTCAGAGATGCATGGAAGAATTTGGCTCCCACTCTCAGAAACAGCAAAGTCAAGAGGAGGAGCCAAAGGTGATGTCAGTTTAGAAATCACGGTTTGGATTTTGAATAAATTTGATTTTACATGGTTCTTTGTATATCCCAGCAAATATCAAATCTTAGGTACTGCCTGTGAGCCGGGATTACTTTGGCATATACAGGCAGATGTTTCTTCTATAAACAAGAACATGAAAAGCTTCCAGAAGGGGATTCCTTAGCCCCAGCCCACTCTGCACTGGTTAGACCACATCTAGGATACCATATCCCTGTCAGCGTGGATACGCAATTCTATCACCTTAGTTCTTCACGGTGTTTTCTAATATAGACCCTGACTAGTTGGAGTTTCTACAGACAAGAGTGGTCAAGATGATAAAATGTCTGGACAACAGTTAACACCATAGAGATGTTTAGCCCCCAAAAGAATGACTTAAAGAAGATAGGACAGCACTGAAGAACTGTAATGTGAAGAGAGATTTGATGGGTCCCTTTTGCTCTTAAGAGAGGCTCCATGGGAGTTCCAGGGAGTGGGGAGATAACCTTCACAATTACAGAAACCCCAAAGAATGCTTTGCTCAGGGAGTGAGCTCTCTATCGTGGAAGACACTCAGGCAAAAGCTAGATGTCTTCCACCTGGAAGGGAGGTTGTAGAAAAAGGAACTCCCACATTCCTGGATAATATCAGAACTGGAAGTGACCCTCTGTGTCACATAGTTCAAGTGTCTTTGGTGTGTAAGGAAACCCTGACAATCCCCCTTAAGGCTTGTTCCCCTACCAGCAAGTACACACTTTCCCTATGGGTTTAGCATTTCAAGAACATTCTCTGGGAGCCAGTTACCAAAGTGGCTTCAGTATCTCAGAGCCTTTTGATTTGAGTAGTTTTCCATCCTGAGACCATCAAAAACAATTCCTAGAATAAAGTCTTTCTTAATCAAGCAATCCCATTCTGGGTATATATCAAAAAGAAATAAAACCAGTATCTCAGAGAGAGATCTGCACTCCCATATTCATTGCAACAATATTCACAATAGCTGAGATATGGAAACAGCCTAAGTGTCCATCAATGGACGAGTGGATAAAGAAAATGTGACATAGATAGACAGATAGATAATGAAATATTATTCAACCATAAAAAGGAAGGAAATTCTGCCATTTGTGACAACATGTTTGAAACTGGAGAACATTATGTTAAGTGAAATCAGACACAAAGACAAATATGATCTCACTTATATGTGGAATCTAAAAAAGTCGAACTCATAGAATCAATAGAATGGTGGTTACCAGGGATCGGGGAAATAGGGAAATGTTGGTCAGTTATGAGTAAGTTCTGGGGATCTAAGACACAGCATGGTGACTATAGTTAACAATACTGTATTGGATACTTGAAGTTTGCTAAGAGAGTAGATCTTAAGCGTTCTCACCACACACAGACACACACACACACACGGTAACTTATGTGTGATGATGGATGTGCTAATTAACTTGACTTTGGTAATCATTTCACAATGTATACACATTCAAACCATCACATTGTACATCTTAGATATTTACAATTTTATCTGTCAGTTATATCTCAATAAAGCTGAGAAAAAAAAAGAAAGCATCTCTTAGGGTTGGGTAAACTATCTACAACTTAAAAAAGAATGGTTGATAATTAATGTCCAAGAAAGAGCTCGAAATAGAGGATATCGAACAACTCAAAGACAAAATTCTGAGCTGAAATAACTGAATATCCATAGAGTACCCACACCGGTTTCTAGGGCTATTAGCTCTCCAACAGGCATTTGGGAAAATGGGCTATTTTCTTCTTCTTAGAAGCAAATGGAAGGTTCTTTTCCTTTCTTTAAAGGACATTTTAAAACAAACAAAAAACAGTACCTGGATTTCCAGACACTCGCAAGTAGGTTTCTTACACTCCAAGGCCTAGAACATAGGTTAACATGTTCCAAGAGGAGCACAAGATATCCAACTGGTAATCGCATGCAAGGCATGGTAATAAAAATCAAAGACAACACAGCACCAGGCACATCTCAGCACAAGCATGTGCTCTGCATCCAGGCTCACAGCGGTTAGGATAACACCACTGAGACAAGATTGCCTTTGTCACTAAGTTAGCACCTCTTCCCTCCTTTTATTCACTTTGCTGTTTTTCCATTTGTAATTTTATCAGGAGACTGAATCAAGCTGTAGGCTTCTTATGGAATAGGACCCCCAGACACTCACCCAAGAGTAGTTTGGGCAAAGTTTTCAGTGCCAAGAAATAAAAATGTTGGAATTGAAAGAGAAGTGGAATCAGGTGGAAAGATATACATGGCAAAGAGAGGCCGCCCACCTAATTTAGAGTGGAGAAAAAAATTAGGAAGCAAGACGCTAAATACGAGGAGAAAAATGGAGGAACCTGGCTTCAAATAAGCAGGACCCACTCCTAACAGCATTTTTCCCTTTCCGCTGGAATCCTCTGCAAGACAGACCATCTGCCAGTTGCTCTGGCAAGAGTGTGTCACCAAGCAGAATGGGTTTATCGGCACAGCTGTTTGTTGTCCTCATTAATTCTGGGATAAAGTTATAGAAAATCCCTCCAATGCAGAAATCAACACTCATCTCAGTGGCTGCAACCCTTAAATATCCTAAGAGCTTCTAGGTAAGCAAGAGAGAAAGCAGTGATGAAGTTCCAAAGCAAAAATATATTACGGTTTGTAAATAAAGCAACAAGGTAAGAATTGGGGAAAATAATGTTCACTGATAATAAACCAAAAACTAGGTATTTGTTTGCCCCCTTAAACCCTTCTCCCCAAACGTCCTATCAGTAAAATGGTATCAAAACAACCAAGTAAAAATACATTCCTATTTCAGTTTCTATTTCAATGCAAAATACTCTTCTCAAAATGTCAGGTTCCTCTAGTTTGGCCTTTCCAAGAGCGTGCATAGTTAGACTTCAATGAACTGTACTGTTTGGAAGAGGCCATTTAATTGAATTTTCAGGTTAACTGGGTGTATGGTCAGGCCACTCAAGATGACTCTTCTCTTGCTCTCTGTACATCCTCTGCTCCACCAGTGCCTGCTTCACCTACACCTGCTCCCATGACTGACCTTCCTATGTACCTGCCCCACCCCCAGCTGGAGACTGTTCTCATCTATAGAGCAAAACATCTCCACCTGTAACTTATCGAAGGGGTGACGAGGGGCGTGCGCGCCCCCCCCCGCCAGTTTCCCTGGTAACCAATGAGCCAATCTGATGTCAGTTCCCCCTGTAACCGGTGTTCCCCACCTCCACCCCGCACCGGGCGCAAAGGTGGCGGCCACGTCCTGCCTGCCGTCTGCGCCACACGGGGTGGCGTCGCTCCAGGACCTTGCTTCAGACGGGTGAGCTCCCCCCACGCACCCATGAAACCACGGCTGTCTCTGTCGCTGACTGTGGGCTCTCTCTTCGGTCTCAAGGCTGGGCAAGTACAGGGCTTGCAGGCCTGCGGGGTGCAGCCCAGCAATTGGCGGAGCAGCCCGGAGACGGAGGCAAGTCCCGCGCGCGCCGAGATGCCGGGAAGTCAGGGCGGGAGTGGGAAGGTGAGGGGCCTCCGCTAACACGTGGGGCCTGAAAGTTGCAGGGCAGATCCCGGGGTGGCCGTCCCTCGTATGTGGTGCCCCGTGGTGGCTGTCCTTGAGGAGTGGGGACCCCCGGGAGAGTGCGGAGAACTCACGGACGGCCCTGAGGTTGTGGTGGAGATGTTGGCCGCCATTACAGTGGGAAAATGAGGTGAGACCTTGAGGCGGTGGCCGCAGCTGTGGGCTGGCCGTTGCTTTTCGTTTTAAGAAAGGCCACAGACGCTGAGCTAACAGCCGAGGCGGGGGTTAACTTGAATGCTGATTCTTGTTCCTCTGAAAGTGAGGCATGTGAATGTGAGTGAATGATTTGTATTATTACCTATTACTGTTATTCGTTTAAACTGAAAAAAAAAAAAAAAAAAAAAATCCCCGAAAATGGCCAAGATGGGAATCTTTTAACATTCTAAAACTGGTTTTTGCACATGCAGTTAGAGGAAGCTAGATTTCTAGAAGGAATTGGTATTTCTCTTCTTGTGCGTTTGAGATGTAAATGATGTACCTGGGCTCTCAGGAACTATAATCATCTGATCACTGAGAGTGAAGAAAAAAAAAAAAAAGGCATTTTGAAACTCTATAGGAATAATAATGTTTGGGGAATGTCTATCTGTAATAGTCTCTCCAGATTTTGGTAACTTGAAACTAAACTAAATTAAATGAAGAGAATTCATTGACGATCTGGGTCATTTCAAATAGGGTAAAATATTGGAACATTAATTGCTGGGTGGGTCTAAGTTTACCTGCCTTTGCCTTCTTAGAAGAGGAAGAATAAAGCATAAGTTTTCCAGTCAGGAAATGCTGATATGACAGTTAGTTCACAATTAGTTGCTTCTTGGTTTTTTACCAGAGATTTAAGGTTTTTAAGGGTCAAGATGATAATCGGTCATAATTCTAGTTATTGTAAACAAGTTTCTTTATCAATTACATTGTAATTAGGTGTTTAACTGTGCCTTTTTAAGTCGTTTGTCATTTAGACAGAGTTGTTGTACTCTGATGCTTTTGCAAAAGGGCTTCATCTTCGAGAAGATTCATAGGAAGGACCTTCTGACAAGTACAGATCTCTGATAAATTTCATATATCACTGAACTGGGTACAAAATTAAAGAATCTTAGGGGAAAACCCGATGGCTTCATAAAAAGTTAACAGAAGGATTGATTACTGAGTAAACTGATGAATATGGTTATAATTTTTATGGTTTTTGTCTAGAATATTACTGGTTTTGATCTGTGTTTACCAGATATAGAAAAGCCCTTCCCCTCAAGTTAGTTATGACTTACAGCATTGAAACATTTTTCTTTTCTCTCTGCCTGATCCCTCCAGAAATTGGAGACTCTTGGGTTCTGAGCAGCCTTATCAGGTGAATGGGAAAGACTGTTTCCTGCAAGTGCAGGAATCTCGATATTTGGGGGCTCTCTAGAAGAGAGAAGTCCACATAGACAGAATCTGATGGCAGGCCTTTGGCATGGCTTTCCTGGCCTTGAGAGGCTTTGTGGGAATTCAGTCTGAGACTCCTTTTGAGGAATGTGACCACAGCCAGTTTGGAGGAGCCTATGTGGTCACTTGACCAGACTTATTTTGCAAACAAATTAGTCTTGATTTGGCTATGTTTGATGGAGATGAGGGTAATTTAGAGGGAAAAAATATTATGTTTCAACAGATATTAAATTCTAGTCCTATTAATTGAGAGGTCTACATTTATAAAAGTTATTGTGTTAGCCAGACTTTTGCCCTGAATGTTCAAGAGGAAGAGAAAATTTTCTAGTGAAGTTGTCACAGAGTATAACTACTCATGATGTATAACACTGCTTGCTTTAAGTCTGCTGCCAAAAGCACACGTACAATGCTTGTGTAACAATTCAGTATAATTGATAAAATGTATAGCCTCTAAAGTGTTTCCCCATCAACATACCTCTGAGCTTGTTCACAATATCTGATCAGTTTTCCCCAAACATGGATAACTAGACAAATATAAAGGAGGCCTAGCACCAAGGGACATGATCTGGATGAGGGCAGGCAGGCAGTATTTACCCTGGCTTTGAGGGACATATACTTTGGTCTGTTGAAAGATTTGCAATCAAAAGGGGAAATGATGGAAAAATCTTCACATATGGAGATATGGGAAAGTCATTACGGCTTGTACAAGGTTTAACTTAAGGTAAACTGATCAGGGTGGCCTGTTGTTTGACCTGTTGAAGATGCATTGTATATCTGCTTTGGCCATCGTGGAGGGGAATGGATTTGAAAGTCAAAATGGAGTAGCTGTGGTTCAGATATTCAAGGTAAAACTAGGTGGCCATTGTAGATGTGATTTTGGACACGTTCGTGTATTACTGAAAACTTGAGTTTTCTGAAATGTATTGTAGACCAGGACAAAAACCACAGGCAGATGTGGTATCTCAGAATGCAGGTACTGCTTGCATTTTGCTTAATTGTCATGACCTCCCCTGTGTTGTGCCTGTTAGATGTGTTACATTTCATCCCTAGTCTGAGTGGTCTGAGTGGAGAAAATCTCTTCAAGGACTGGGAAGCAAACATGGCCTCGTTGCAAAATGAGTCTTAATTGCTGGGTCTACAGTGAGATGCCGTTGTCATCCTTCTCTGGACTTCCATGAAAAATAGACCCAGCTAATGTGACTATGTGGCGATGACTGAGAAAGGGGGAAAAAGACTCTCACCATCTTTTTGTCCCACATGCCAATACGTCAGAAGGGCTCCTGTCGGTAAATGTTACTGTACAACTGACTGCCCATGAGGCCCCCTGGGCTATGCTCTGTGGAATAGAATAGGCTGGTTTCTGGACACGCAAGTCTGACTAGTGGGATTAACTGTTTTCTGTTTGAAAAGACCTAATGGGTCCACCCCTGATGTTACTCAACATAACATGGGGAGGCAGACCTGTACTCTGACTGCTGACTCCTGGCTTGGCCATCAGAATGTTTCTTTTAGAGCCAGGGCCTTCCCCGCCCCATAGGGGTGGCCTTACTTTCCTTATAACTGGACAGGACGCTTCTGCCATTGACTCCCTCTCCATTGACCCCCATAAGTGCTTAGCTCCAAAATTTGCCCACATTCTGGTGAATGAGTGTTCTTAGCATACTAGGTATCTTACTCTTGGTACACTTTAGCTGCTGGTGTCTGTACTGTATTCGTGGTATCTGGTTGCAGTGCCCCTTTACGTACCTGACCCCAGGGATATTGAGGAAGAGGGGGGAACAAGATTGTAAGGGCCGTGCAAGGTATGTAGGGGTGGAGTATATGATCAGGCCACCCATGATGGCTGTTCTCTTGCTCTCTGTACATCCCGTGCTAGACCAGTGCCTGCTTCACCTACACCTACTCACGTCACTGACCTTCGTACATCCTTACCCCTACCACAGCTAGTGCTTGTTCTAACCTTTAGATCAGAACATCTCCACCTGATAACTTAACAAAGAGGTGGTAAGGGGCATGCCCCTCTGCTAGTTTCCCTGGTAACCCATGAGCCAACCTGATGTCAATTCCTCCTATAACTGGTATCCTCTCCCTGGAAGTGAAGACTGCCACCGTGTCCTGCCCACTCGCTGCTGCAAATAGTGGGAAGTCACTCCAGGACCTTGCATCAGACGGGTAAGATCCCCCGTCCAGTAAACCACTGATGTCTCTGCTGCTGACTCCGGGCTCTCTCTTCAGTCTTGAAGCTTGGCAAGTATAGGGCTTGCAGGCCTGCGGGGTGCAGCCCAACACTGGGGGCCAGGCAGAAGACTGTTTTTCTCTTTTAAAGAGTGAAGTGAAAGCATAAGGCCAAGCCACAAAGGAACAAAAAGCACTAATGTCAGTAATTAAAATACCGTGGTGTTTTGTTTTCCGTTGAATTAGTCAGAACTCTGTCAGTTGTTCATGACTGACCAAAATGTAACTCATACTAGTTGCAGCCAAAAGGGAAATCTGTAGTTCATAAATTTGGAAATTCACAGGATCAGCTACTGCTGAATCCAGGTATTCATTGATGTCTTCATCAGCCTTCACTCTGTCTATCACCATCTCTTGACTCTGGTTGTTCTGTGATGGCTTCTTTGATCGCTCCACAAGCTCCCAAAGAATCAGAAGTTCTATGCTTGTTTCTATTGCTTGCAACCATCAAAGGAAAACAAGACCTTCTCTTAATTAAGAGTTTCAGCAAAAGTCACAGTTACCAACCTAGGTTGAGTCATTGGACCCTGGGGATAGACTGTGTTTATTAGGCCTACTCCTGGTCCCAAGATGTGAGCAGCCCCACCTGAATAACACTAATCAAAACTGGGAAAAGGGAAAGTTCCCCAAAAGGAAAAGGTAAAGACAAAGTAAAGGAAAAGGACGTTTTGTAGGACAAACAACAGATAGCCACATTAGCTATCAACATTCAGATGGTGTTACAAGGAATGAACTTGGAAATACCTCAAATTCCCTGGACTTTCTTGGAGCCCTTTCTGTTCTTGAACTCAAGGATCCAAAGCTGTACCAACCAGAAAACACAATGAGCATCATTCGTTTATTTAACCACTATTTATAGAGCACCATCCCAGAACTAGGTAGTGGGGATACAATGGCAAGCAGGAGAGGCACAGTACAGTAAGAGATAGGAAGGGGAATGACAGTAACAAGTGAATGCTAGTCAAGTATTCATTAGGTGACAGTATAATAAACTTATTTATGTATATTTATGTATTTTTAAGTATGATAAACTTATTTATGTATTTTTAAGGGTGTTACAGGCACACAAAGGAAGAAATCCTAGCCCAGACTTGGGGGACCAGGGAATGCTTCTAGAGGAAGTAAAACTTGAGGCTGATGTTTGAAAAATGGGTAGGAGTTTAGCCGGTCAAAGGAGAAGTTGCATAGTTCAAGCAAAAGAAACAGCACATGCAATGTCCCCAAATCAAGAAAAAATACAGTGTTTCACAGGAACAGAAAGACTTACATAAAACCAAATCATTTATTAATATAAATATCCTCGAAGGCAAAAACTGTGGTTTACTCAAATCACTTTGTGATCTCAGGAAGGTCACTTCTGGGTCTTTCTCACAAAATTGTTACGAGGATCAAATGTAATAATGAATGTGAAATACTGTGTAAATTTTAAATCCTCTATGACTGTAAACCACGTGTAGAGTACTGAAGGAAACACACAGAATCACAAAATGCTGAGCAATTAAGGAAAGAGGACTGGCTCTATATAAGTGGGTTTCTCAAGAAAAATGTGCTGTAGCTTTATGGTGTCGTATTGACCAGTGAGGCTTCCTTTTAGTAATTGAGGGGTTTAAATGAAAGTCTTTAGACAACAAAGATGGGGTCATGTGTTCTCTGTATCGGCAACCAGAAATTCAACAAGTGGAAGAGTGTGGTCTTTGGGGAAACAATGGGCGTGTTCAAGGAAGGTGGGTACAATGCCATGTTCTAAAAGCATCCTTGGCAGGACAGAGGGATCCGTGGACCATAAAAGGAAGGGAAGAAAAAGTTCACTCACTCATGTTCCAAGAGTATACTCAACAAAACAGAAGTTCTTGGAAGATCCCTGAAAGGAAAAGAAAATACAAGGCGTGAAGTGAGTATGGAAGGTTACAAGTTCTGAATCTACGAGAAGTAGAGGAAATAGTTTGGGGGACTCAAGCTCTTAAAACTTCAACATAAGGTATGTTTAAATTGTAAAGCAGGCCAGAGAGTCATGAATAATCAGTTTGTCTTGGAGAATTCTGGAATTATAAACAAAAGGATACAAAGCATTGTCCAAGGTAAATATTGACATGACTGAAGAGGAACTAGAAAAACTTTTAATGAAGCCAAAAATACTGCATCTGGGGAAGATGTTTCACATTCTTATAACAAACACTCGGTACAAGAAGCTGAAGGACAACGGGTAAGAATGATTGTCCAGTAGGTTGGAAAATTGAGTTAGAACAAAGGCTTTCTCCAGTTTAGAACAGTAATACTATAAAAACATAAATATTAATTTTTAAGACCATGTTATTTCTTAAAGACAATTCTCTCTGCAAACAACGATTTGCCCACAAATATGAGGGGTTTAGTGCTCTTATCCTGAAGCATCCATCCAGTTTATATTGTAGCAGATGTACAGAGGTTTCTTTCCCCAACTCCCGGGTGCCCACGGGAAAGGGGTCAGGGAAGTCCCTCCCCACCAGCTGGGTCTCTCCTAGGCCCTCCCACCCCTGCAATGACAAATCTCCTTGTCCGCTGAGATGCACCCCCATCAAGGAGAATGAGGGAAGGACTTCACTAATTCCTTCCAGTTCCTACCTTGCTTCCTTGGAGATGTTCAGGTGGGGTCACCTGAAACTTAGAATAAACAGAAGCCCATTGCTGTTGCTTAGTGAGAGCGAGTGAAGGATCTTGTCAGCAGAACAGCACCATGGCAACCAATTCTTCAAAGCATTTTTTAAAAAATACAAGTCGAATTTCATCTGGAAACATCCCAATTACACAATTAGCCTAAGCTGCAAAGTCTTTTTAGAATAATCTCAGTTCATAAGTGAGCGAATAGCTCAAACCCCAACCAGTGCTTTCCGATACTCAGAAGATGCAGGTTTGTTGGTACTGTCTCCTGGTTGGAAAACAGTTTTTTATTAGCAGGAGGAGTGAAACAAGTCTGCGTTTCCACAGGATTCTCGATGGTAACATAACATATGATTGTATCCCATTGGGAGCCATGAGATTCTGGCTTTATTTTTCCCACTTAACAGATGGGAAAACTAAGGAACTATAAGTAGACTCATCCCTTGAGGACACAGCAAGAGGCCGGGATGGGGCGAATCTGGATTTCTCTTGTGTGTACCTCCAAGGAGTTGGTGAAATCAGGCTTGAAGCCCTGTAGATTCCACCTCTGCTCTGTCTCTACCCCTCACCTCCCCTGTCCACCCTTTCCTGTGCTGGGTCACCCGGACCATGGTACTCTTCTCGTCGTGTGGCTGCTGGGCACGTCTGTGAAAGCACAGGTCAGATCACAGGCTCCCAGTGCTCAAAGGATCAAAGCTTCCCAGGGCTTCTTAAAAAAAAAAAGAAGTTCTTTGTGCTTAGGATGGCCGTCAAGGTCTCCTCAATGTCACAGATTAACAGAATTAAAAGAACTGTCCACTACACTCTCACCCACCATCCATCCACCCATACCATGAACTTTCAACACTGTTTAATTTCTTGAGAGGTTCTCTGTCAACCTAAAATTAACGTGTCTACCTTTGCTTCCTGTCACTCAGCCCTCAAGGCCCAGGCCAGCCAGTTCATGACACATTTTCCTAACCTCTGTGGGTGTATCGCTAAGACTTGAGAGATTTGTCAAGTGCCAGGCTCTGTGCAAAAGCATTTCCCATACACTGTTCTCCTCAGGACTATCCTATGGGAGGGATACCCCTCCTGACCCCATTTCAGGGATGAGGAAACAGAAGCACAAGGAGGAGAGGCAGTGTGGCCACCATCACAGAGAGTAGGTGGCAGCGTCCCTCCAGAGCGAATCCCGTGGCTGCATTCTCCTGGTTTGGCATAATGTTTGCTCTGCATGCCCTCTGCACTTTGAACCTCAAAGGGAGCACATTTATTTCACTCTCCTTTTTTTCAGAGGTGAGAGGTGGTAAGCTGTGCCCCCAGCTTCCTCATCTGCAAAATGGGGATAATAACTGATTATATGCTTTTGTGAGGACTACATGAGCTACTGCATTAAAAGAAAACACTTGTAAATATGCCTGGCACATAGCAAGTACATGATGAATATTAGGTATTAATTGATTAGACTGCTGTTTCTCTAACAAGAATTTGAACCCATTTGTGCAGCTTATCTTTGTATTGCCAAAACCTGGGAGGCTAATGTAGTGCTGGACACATGTTACTAGGTAACATGGACTAGTAACTAGGTAACCAGATTTACTAGGTCAGTAATTGAACTGGTCATTGTGAATATATACAGTGTACTGATCACTCCTCATCCCGTCACAGTTACAATAAAACCCAAGGTGTTTACCGTACCCTACTAGGCACTCTCTACCCCAGCATCTGACTTCCTGTTCCAATCATTTCCTCCTTTTTCCCTCTCCCTCCATCCACTTCCACCACACAGTGACCGCCTTGCTTTTCTTCAGACACACCTGACACATTCGTGTCTCAGAAGTTTTGCTATAACCTCTCCCTTATCGGCTGTATTTTTCTTAGCATTTGAGTTTCTTCCATATAGATCTATGCATTTGGTGCCTGGGTCCACCCCCCAGTAGAACGGGAGCTCCATGAAGTCAGAGACTTTGGTTCACTGCTGTATTCCCTGTGCCCAGACCGTGAGTGGCACTTAGCCAACACTTAATAGATATTTAATGACTGAATAAAGACATGAATGAACAAATGAATCTCTAAACCCCACAACAATGCTGAAAGGTGGTTTTACATGCCCATTTCACAGATAAAAAAAACAGGTGCAGAGATATTAAGTAATTTTCCCACTGGCACATGTTTACAAAGAGTTAGAGCTTGAATTTTATTCATGTTGCTCTGATCCCCAAATTCATTCCAGTGTCTCCTAATATTAAGGCATTCAGGCGCCACCTTCAAGAGATTTGCCAACTTCCACGTAACAGCTGAACCAGTATTTACCTATCATTCTTAAGTCACTTATATATTATGCAAATAACTTTATTTTAAAAGAAAGGCGATCATTTCCATGAAATAAATCACACTGAAATAGACGTGTGTCCATTAAAATTCAAAATATCCATCAATGTATTTTGGAGCAGAAATATACCTCCTGCTTTTGAGAACACTGATTCTAAAAACCCTTGGGGCTGGTCCTAAATCCAGGAATCAGAAACCCCTACAACCATCCGTACATCTTCTCGGTTCTTCCTGTTCAGTCAGCTTTCTGCTCTTTCATGGGACATTCCTCATTGAGAGAAGGCCAGAAAGAGGCTTCAGATGACTTTAAAATACACACACAACTGCACAGGAAGTTCGTGTGAGCCTATGAACACTACAGCTCCCCAACTGAAAGCAAAAGCAAGATGCAGAAAGTGGGGAGAGAGAAATTAATTGAAAACTTGAGGCTGTCAAGCCATACTGAAGAAAATCTCTCCCTGAGTTAAAGATCGCGGACATAATCAAGGAAAGTGGCTTCTATAAAAGCTTGATTGGTTGATCGAAATCTCCAGTCATCCCGAAAATAATTGCCTGGAAGAAAGCACTGAGTGACCTGTCTGCTTGGAAAGGAGCAGTCGATGCTGACAATGGAAGGAGCCCCCCAACGGGCCCTCCCTTCTGCTGGGGCCCCAGCAGTGATGGGCTGAATCTGTTTAAGGACGTCCACTGCCTCATTATTTTCTGCTCTGACATACGTGCATATTTCTTGTGGATGTTAACTCTCAACAACATAGAGGAAGTGTTTGTGCCCTTTGTTTCTGCAGCTTTTTCGTTTCCATGTCAGTGTTTATATTCGCTCTGTCCTCCTGTTGGCAAGGCATGAAGAATGACAGATGGGGCCACGGTCCCCCCTGTGGGCAAAGCTACTGGAATCAAGACTGTGCTGGGGTCCCAAAAATCCTCCCAAGCGGGTCTTCCACTGCCCTCACCCCTTCCATCCCACCTACTGCCTGGCACCACAGTGCTATCAAAAAGGAAAACGTGACCACATCTCTTTTTAAGCTCAAACTCTTCAACAACTCTGTTGCCTGCATCAGAAAAGCAGTCTTCCTTAGTGTGATGTACGAGCCCCTTTCATGATCTAGGCCCTGCCTGCCTCTTCTCAGCTCATCTCCCACATCTTTCCTGCATCAACTAAAAGCCCTTCATGTTCTCTCACATCTCTGGATCTGCCTATATTCTTCCCACTGCCTAAAAGACCCACTTACTTCCTCTCCTCACAGCCCTTGTCTGCCTTGGAAATTCCTTTCATCCTTTAAGACCCTGCTCTGTGAAACCTTCTCTCACCTTGTCACTGCCCAAGACTTACAGAAGATCGATGCCCAGAGCCTTAGAGAAACTCTCCCCTTCTCAGGCTCCGGCCTCTCATTGTCCAAGGCTGGCTCGTACTCCACCCACCTCCTTAAGGAAGTCTTCCCTGATTGTTTTTGTTTTTGTTTTTGCTCAGCCCACACAGATCTCTAACTTTCCTGCGTTTTTGTTATTTAAATATGTGCCACACATCTGAACACCTTCTTTAATAACCACCATAGGTTTGAAGAAATGCCAAAAATTCTGACCAAGTCATTCTCTTCCAGGAATCTGTCCTGAGGAAATAATCAGAAAGCCGATCAAAGGTTTATGTATACAGACATTCACTGCGTCACTTCTTTATAATTACAAAAAAGATGGAAACAACTTAAGTGTGTAACAGTGGGAGGTGGTTATATAAAATATATCCATACGGCCGTTAAAAATATTTTGAAGAACATGTAAGGATGTGGAAAAATGCCCATGAAATAATGTTCACTTAAAAAGCAGAATCTAAAATTGTATGTAAAATGTGATCCCAGGTTTATAAAAGAATATATTCATCTCTTTTTATAGCAAGAGGGAATGGCAGGATGATGGGTAGTGTGGACTCCGGAACCAGGCTGCCTGGGTTGGTTTGATTTTGTGGTCTTAAGAATGTTACTTAACCATTTTTTACCTCACTTTCCTTGTCTATAATATAGTGATAATAATAGTACCTTCCATGTAGGGTTACTGTGGTGATTAAATCAGTTAATACAATGTAAGTTATGTGGAAGTACACCTGGCACGTCATAAGTGCTATGTAAGTGTCCGTTACCTTTGTTATTATATATTGAAAAAATACTGCACTTTCTGGGTGATAGAACTATAAGTGATTTTTATTCTTGTCTTTACATTTCTCTATCCTTTTTTTTTCCCCAAATTGCCTATAATGAGCACAAATCACTTTTTAAATCTGAAAGACATGTGATATTTTTAAAGAAGTAAAGCACCATTCAAAATCCCTGTTATTCTTGACTCCCAGGGTCCAGTCATGGATGTTTTATCCTTCTCCTTCTTGTCCTCCTCCTTTTTCAGAGATAGAGAAAGACAGAATGTCCCATCAGCCCATCCACATTACCTAAGCCTCTGTTCGCAAGGAGAGCACAACCCCTCAGGCTCTGAGAAGAAAGATCAGCTATAAAATCTAGCTGCTAGGGACATGCACATTGGGGGCTGAAGAGAAACTGTACTGTGTCACCTTGGGCAAGTCTCAAACTTCTCTTGTGTCTCAGATTCCTCATCTGCAAAATGGGGGAAAAACGATTCCTACTTCATGAGGTAGCTAAAGAAACACATAAAATTGAATAGGGCCTGGCACATAGTAGGGACTCAGGAAATGTTAGCCATCATAGTCATGATGAAAACTCAGAAGGGAGTTGCCCAGTTGATACAAATGTAATGGAAGGAACAGCTTTGGGGCCAGACTAACTTGGGTTCGAATCAAGGCTCTGGTCCCTACTTGCATTGCGCCATCCAAGGTCAAGGAAGTTCCACCCACCCTGCACCACCAATTCTTCTCTCTCTTAACCCCCTATTTATTGCCTTTGGAGCACTTACCACTATTTTTCATTGATTTATTTCTTGGGTTATATTTTTTTTGTCCTCCTAATTATATGGCAAGCCCCATAAAGGCAGGGATCCCATGTTTCACATGCAGCGTGCTATCCTAAGTGCCTGGCACAATGCCTACAAAAAACCAGTGCTCATTAAATAATTTTTTGGTAAAAGAATGCATGGTCAAATGAATGAATGAACTTGGGCAAATTAGTTTAGTTGCCTTGTCTACTAAGAAAACGAAATGATACAAGGCAAACATGGCGCCTTACACACAGTAGGTGCTCTTTCATTATTTCTTCTTTCTGGGTATTCATCAAATTGACTTTTATCAGAACCACACATTATCTAAAATTACTTTGACTGTCTGGACAAATGCTGTTAGTAATGCATCTTAAACTATTATCCCTTGAGCCTGAGCAATTTCTTGTTAAAGGGAATTTTTTTCCACAGAATAGAGCAAAAGAAGCTTTGAAGCTAGAATTTTTATAGTTCACACTCCATGCATGCCAGACGCAAAAATCACTTTGAGGCGCTAATTGGTGACGTAAAAAAAAAAAGAGAGAAAGAAAAATGTAAAAATACAACAGTGGGTTTTGGCAGTAAGGAGAAGAGGTTCTTTTCGATCTAAAATTGGTTGTCATCTCAATTTTTCCTGCCTTAATTCATTTCTTAAGCAGAGGGCAAAAAAAAATTGATGATTAAGATATGTAATGGAAAATTTTTAGAGCAGAGTGAGGAGGTGACTAGAGACCATATGTTGCTCAAGAATGGAGCCTTCAGCAAAAGCTGAAGAAGAACGAATGTGCTGATTTGCATACTACTGGCAATTATGTCCCGATGAAAGAATACATCCCATTAGTACTAATGGGCATTATGTACACATACGATTGAAACAACATATAACCTTTCCTGAAACCAAGGGCAAAGTAGAAGCTGATAATATATTGCCGGAGGAAAAAAGGAAGAGCAAAATAAACTGCTGGATAAGAATATTTCACACACATCCACATTAGAAAAGACCAAATTCCTAGTATTAGCCAAGCAATGACTCTCCTAGCATCCTATGTGGGATCAGCCCCCTCTGTCAGAAATGCAGAATGCATGTGGCTATAGCAGTGAACGAACCTACAAAAGAAGGCCTAATGGACCTTGTTATTTACTTTGATTCTTGGAGTTCAACCCAACCGGTAAAACTTAGTTAAATCATGCAGTAAATAGAAAGCCAGCACTTGCTCAAGTATTCAGCAAACGTGCTGGCACAAACTACCAGGCGAAGTGCAACACAATTCACCTAAGAGTAGTTTGGGTCAGGTTTTCAGTGTTGGGAGTGAAAATGTGGCCATGTGCTTCCATCAGCCAGTGGTATAAACTTAAGCAGCGCTGGCCTGTAAATTCCACCTGAGCCAGTGCTCAAGGTCTGCGGCAGTAGGAGTCCAGAAGTCAAGCCTTTTATAGTCAAGGTCCAGGGAAATAACCACTGGGTAGAACCACTGGACCCACTATGAACCAGACAGAAATAGGATTCCATTTATTACTTGCCTCCTAAACTCTCTCACTCTAATAAGGAGACCAAGATGATGTTTTGTGTCCCTGGCCATCAACATCAATTCCAACCCTTATGTCCAACATTCCTCAAAATGCCTGGGCAATCCCCTTACCTCAGTGTACCCCCAAAGAACTGAAAGAATTAATACTGCATAATCTTACCGTGATGTCATAGGCTTCTTCCTCAAGGAGACCAGACCTCTCCTTTAGTCAGTGGGCTTCAGGTCTAAGAACCAGATCAAGTCAAGAAAATAGGTAAAGAATCATGACCTTTTTTTCCCCCTGTGGTGGCTGCCTTCCGCTGCCTCTCCATCTATCCTTTATTTCTTTTATTGTATAAATTAAGTAATACCCTGTTGGTTCCCTGTCTATCTTGTCCCTAAAGAACACCATATTCTTTTTTTTTAACTGAAGTATAGTTGACTTACAATAACACCATATTCTTTTTTTTTTAATTAACTTTTATTGGCGTATAGTTGCTTTACAATGTTGTATTAGTTTCTTCTGTACAGCAAAGTGAATCAGTTACACGTATACCTATATCCCCTCTTTTTAAAATTTCCTTCCCATTAGGTCACCACAGAGCATTGAGTAGAGTTCCCTGTGCTATACAGTTGGTTCTCATTAGTTATCTATTTTATACATAGTAGTGTATATATGTCAATCCCAATCTCCCAATTCATCCCACCGCCCCCTTCACCCCCTCATATCCGTACGTCCAAAGAACACCATATTTTGTTTAATGTCTCCAAAGCTCTCTGCAAGCCAGATCCCCCAGTGGCCACTCTGATCTTTCTACTCTTTACAGTAACTGCACCTGCCTCGCTCCTGGTGTTAACCACGTGGCCTCTATTATTTGAGGGTCCTACCATCCTTGTTACTACTAGGGAGCCCAGTTCTGTAACAGCATCTCTTACTGTCAGTCCTGGCTACAAAGGACTAACACCACTGAACTTCTCAGTGATACCTGTGCTCACCTCACGAGCACATTCCTTACTGCTTGGGTAAAAGAGTGTTCGCCTGACCCTTCCATGCAAAATCGTCAGCTAATGGGTTTTCTGGCCTTATGTAGTATATCCATTCCAGCAGACTCATTTCTCTGAGCCCTCCCATCACTTCCTCTACCATCTGCCTGGGCAGTTCTGGCATTTCTACTTCATTTGCACTGTCTCCAGGAGTCCTTGCCAGTGTGTTAAATCCTGTGTCCAGGGAAAGTGTTCTCATTTCAGTAAACTCTCCCTTATCCAGCTTTTTATTCCATCCCGTGGTTCAGCACCCTCAAAATCCAGTCTGTCTTGGGTGGTATTCCCTGTAACATAAGCTCTGAGACAGAGATTTGCACCCAGAATGTTTACTGTGGTTTGCTCTCAGGAACAATGCCTCTAAGAAGGTGGGGAATGTAGAATTGAGCTTAGGGAGATGTTCCACGGATGCAGTTGCAATAGAGGCCTCCACTGATCCCATGGGAAGAACTAGAGCTGGCATAGCCTTTCAGGATTGCTCTTGAACCCCTGTACAGACAGTCCCTGAGTACAGACTGTCCTTGGAGTGGGGACATACCATGGGCAAGACAGCTCCCTTCCAGCAAAGGCAATTCCTGAAGAGCAGCCTATACTGCCAGCATCGGGGGGGCAGGAACCAGGGATCCACAGCCACTGTAGAGCCCATTAGACACAAACCCTCATAATAAAATGAAAACCTTCAGTAAGGCTAGGTTAGCAACTTCACCTTTACGAGGAAAACAGATACTGAGAATTCCAAAGGATAAAAGCCCCAAATCATAAGTTATGAGGGGAAATATTTGAAAGAAATATGAATACTTGATGTGTCTCTGTAGAATAAGGAACTTTCCTTTAAAAAGGTTCATAGCTCCAAGAACAGTGTTTCCATGGCCTCTGTTGTAGTGCAACTTTCACAGACAATTAAAGCAGATAGGTGTTATTTCCATCCCTGCTGAAACAAAAGCAAAAGAAAGTTTATGATGTGACTCAAAGTGGGGTGTTTGTGTGTCGTCACATGCCAGTCATTCCCAGCTTCAGGTTTCTCTACACGCTTTGTGAATATCCTCTGGAACAGAGGCCCTTTGAAAGTAGCTCCCAGCATGGCAAGGTGTCATTACTTTAGGAATCAGAGAACGGAGACCTGGGTTTCTTCCCAGCTGCCTAGCGAGCTGTGTGACATCGGGCAGGTCACTTCCTCTTGGAACCTCAACTTTCTCTCTAAAATCAAGCGAATACATAGCTTGCACACCCTTGACCCTTCTCACTCATTGGAGACATTGCTAATCCGTGAAGGTACTCCCTTCTCCTGAGCCTAGATAAGAAACTTAGAGTCCTTCTCAACAAAGTGTTCCAGGAAATCACTACTAATGAATCAATGTTGATAGTCAACATGAAACCTGCAGGCCCCCTCTGGACTAAAAGGTCCCTTCTTTCATCCCCAGGGTATGATTGCGTGCTCAGAGCCGTGTACAGAGAATCACAAGACAATGTAGCCCCAGTGACTCTTATGTATAGATGTCCTAGGAGCACATGGCATCAGCAGACCCTGAGGACACTCAGCTCCTGAGGCAGAAGTTTCAGACTGTGTCCCTAGTTTTTACAGTGCCCTTCATCCTTTCTGCCTCTTACCGGGCTAGGGCCAGGGATCTCATCCATGAGTTTAGGCTCCAGCCCCATCCATCCCTAACCTGGTCCTCTAAGGAACTCCTCTGTAGAGGTGGCCCTAGGGCATGTCAAATAATCACACAGGGTGAGGCTATCACAGGGAAAGCCAATTTTAGAATGTGTCATCACATTAGTGCAAATTAGCTCTCATCCTTACTTGTTCTTAATAGGTCTTTTGTTTTACAGGAATGAAATCTTTCATTTCTACAAGCAACACAGAGACCAGCCACCCCCAACCTTTCTGTCCCTCACAGTTTCATGAACGTCACTCTCCTCCCCTCCCAATGACACACGCTAATAAGAAATCAGCTAATCTCTTAAGAGCAAGAGGAACAGGCCCCCTGCCTCGCCCACCTGAGCCCTGTCCCTCCCACCGTCCCCCCTCCTAACCCTTTTCCCCTCATACCACCTCCCTCTCTGTCTTTAAGCAGCTCATGCTACATAATGAGAGTTTTGCAAGGCAAACCCTGTGGTTCTTAAAAGAAGCTACTGTCCTCATTAGGGTCAATCTTTTAAAGCCCTTCAACTATTTTGAAATTCTTAACTCTGTCCTTTTTCCCTGCTTCATCAGTAATGGTGCCAGATGCAATGTATCATTCAATAAATCCAACGGCTTGTCAAAAATAGTAACTGAATTCCCCATATTGCCAACTCAAAGCTTGATCTCCTGAAACCCAGATACAAAAATACATTAAGCTCCACTGGGTTCAGATTGCATTTGGAGATCTTTTGCTGATAGTTGCCAGTTCCCAGGACCTCAAGGCCTAAAACCAAGCCAGAGTTAGTATCTCATTAGGTGAAAAGAATGACAGAATATAGAATGTCAGAGCTAGAGGGGCATCAAAGATCATGGAGTCCAACCCCCCTTGTTTTACAAATAGGGAAGATATACCCAGGAAGGTTAAGTGATTTACCCAGAGTCACACAGCAACTTAGTGACAGGGCTTATGGGTACCCCACACATATATACGTATGCACATGTCTTTCGTCTTCTGTTATTCCAGATAGTAACAAGGCACCATCTTTGGGGCCGCGGGAAATAAATGGAGCCAAATCTCTAATGCTGACTCTCCTCTGGCAGTGTCATAGGTTATATGTTAACGGCCTACCCGATAGCCGCTTGCACTCCACCTCATGTTCCTTCATCCTGAAAGAACAAAAAAATTCATAGCAAAAACAAACAAACAAACCCACATTAAAAAAAATTTTAAGGGGAATTCCCTGGGGGTCCAGTGGTTAGGACTCTGTGCTTTCACTGCTGAGGGCCCAGGTTCAATCCCTGGTCAGGGAACTACAGTCCCACAAGCTGCACAGCACAACCAAAAAAGATAAATAAATAAAGTTAAAAAAAAAGATCTGAGACCTAAAATTTAAAAACAAAATTTATTTTAAGTAGCAAGTCCGTCAAGGCCATAGGCGGTGTAGACCTTATCAGGAGGTATATAGACTGCTGAATTCATGTGGCTTGGGGTACCTACTGAAAGGTCTCCCTCCCCCAGTACTTCCATTTGCTGGCTGCGGTGTGTAAGGGAAAGGTGCGAGGGAGGGCTCTGAGTTAATGGTGCTCAGGGAGGACCTCGCTGACAAGCTGGCCATTGAACAGAGACCCAGAGCAGGTGAGGGAACAAGCCAGGTGGGTATCTGAAGGTAACACGCTCTAGGCAGAGGGAACAGTAACTACAAAGGCTATGTGGCCAAAATGAGCAGAAAGAGAAAAAGGCAAAGAGGCAGGTAAGAGAGTTGGGCTGGGAGGGGTGGGGAGCAAATCAGGGCCTTATACTAGGACCTTAAAAGCCATTGTACGGACTTTGGATTTTATTGACACTATGAGTGATGTGCTAACGGGGCACTTAGAAAAGGGGAGTGACATAATTTTACTTACATTTTGAAAGGAACAGTTTATATAATGAGAAATCACTTCACACTCACTAGGATGGCTATAAACAAAATGTCAGGTAATAACAAGTGTTGGCAAAGATGTGGAAAAATTGGAACCTCGTACATTGCTGGTAGGAATGTAAAATGACGCAGTCGCTTTGGAAAACACTCTGGCAGTTCCTCAAAAGGTTAAACGTAGAGTTGCGATATGACTCAGCAATTCTGCTCCTCCTTATGTACCCAAGAGAAATGAAAACGTTATGTCCAATATGAGCATTGTACACAAATGTTCATAGCAGCATTACTCATAATAATCAAAAGTGGAAACAACACAAGTGTCCATTAACTGATGAATAAATGAACAAAATATATCTACATAACAGAACATTATTTGGTAATAAAAAAAAGCAATGAAATACTGATACATGCTATAACATGGATGAACCCTGAACACATTAAGTGAAAGAACCCAGTTACAAAGGGTCATGTATTGTATGCTTCTGTTTATATGAAAGGTCCAAAATAGGCAAACCTATAGAAACAGAAACTAGGTTAGCATTTGCTTAAGGATGGGGGGTTGGCAGGGTAAGTTAGGATGAAATAAGAAGTGATTATTAATGGGCATGGGGTTTCTTTTGGAGGCAATGAAAATGTTCCAAAGTTTATTGTGCTGACAGCTGCACATCTCTGTAAATATACTAAAAACCATTAGATTATACACTTTAAATACAGTATGTGAATAATATCTCAAGTAAACTCTTATAAAAATAAGTTCAGTCTATCATCAGGGCTGCTTGGGTAGAACTATAGAGTGACAAGGGCAGAAACATTGAAATCAATTTGAAGGCTATTGCAAAAACCAGGTATGAGATGATGGTGGCTTGAACCAAAGAGTGAATGGTAAACGTGGGAGAAGTCATTGAGTATTATATATCTTCTAAAGGAAGAGGCAATATCCTTTATTTCTGATAGATTAAATATAAAATATGAGTTTGGTTGAATGTCAGTTTTGGGGAATGAGCAACTGATAAGGGGGAGTTGCCATGTACTGTAAAGGGGGAGTTGCTGGAAGAAGAAATTACAAGTTAGTTTTGGTTATGTTAAACTTGAGACCCTATTAGACATCTAGGTGGAAGTGTTGAGTGGGCATCTCAGTCTGGCATTCAGGCAAGAAAGAGAAACTGAAAATTAAGTCAGGATGATCAACATTTAGATATTTGAACCATGAGATGGAATGGTATCACCTAGAGAATGAGAGCAGATGTAGAAGATAAGAATTCCAAGGACTGAGTCCTGGGACGTGCAATTATCTAGAGGTTTGGGAAATGAGGAGAAAGCATCAGAGGACTTGGAGAAGGAATGGCTATGGAGATAGGGAAAAAAGCAGGTGATTAAGGAGTCTGGGAGCCAGAGAAAGATAATATTTCAATGATAAGGAAGTAATCATTGTGACAGATACTTCTGATAACTCACGTATGATGAGGACTGAGAATTGACTGATGGACTTACCAGCTTGGAGGTCTTTGGACCTTCACAGAATTAGTCTTGGTGGAGTGCTGGGGCAAAAGACTGATAGGAGTGACTTCAAGAGAGAATGAAAGGAGAGAAATTGGAGAAAAACCTAAAGACAATTTGTTCAACTGGCTTTTCTGTAAGCAAGATCTGAGAAATGGAGAGGCAGCTGGAAGAAGTATGTGTCAGGAGAGGTTCTTTTTTAAAAAATGTGGAAACTCACAGTATGTTTGTATGCTGATGGGAAATATTGGTAGATGAGTAAACAGGGAACACTGAGGATGCAGGGAGAGAAGAAGGCAATGACAGGGAGAAGAGCTGAGGTCTGGCGCCCAGGAGGAGGGCCAGCCTTAGACAGCTGCGTGGACGGCCCATCCACAGTTCAAGGAGGCTAGTCAGGGTACTAGCACAGGCTCAGGTAGACATGGAAATTGGAGTGTTTAGATGTCTTCTTTTCATTGCTTCACTGTGAAACAAGCAGCAAGGTCATTTGCTGAGAGTGAAGAGTGGAAGAGGAGAGGAGGGGATACCAGAATTTTGAGGAGGGAGAAGTTAAATAATCCTTTGTAGAGGGAGGGAAGGACTAGACCAGGTAGTTCAGGTTAGTGGCTATTAATTAAAGTGTTATTGTTCGGGCTTCCCTGGTGGCGCAGTGGTTAAGAATCCGCCTGTCAATGCAGGGGACCTGGGTTCGAGCCCTGTTCCGGGAAGATCCCACGTGTCGCAGAGCAACTAAGCCCATGCGCCACAACTACTGAGCCTGCGCTCTAGAGCCCGCGAGCCACAACTACTGAAGCCCGCCTGCCAAGAGCCCATGCTCCGCAACAAGAGAAGCCACCGCAATGAGAAGCCTGTGCACCGCAATGAAGAGTAGCCCCCGCTCGCCGCAACTAGAGAAAGCCCATGCACAGCAGTGAAGACCCAACACAGCCAAAGCTAAATAAAATAAAATAAATTGATTTTTTAAAAAAAGCTTTTAAAAAATGTTATTGTTCAACATGTGTGTTTTTCCTGGCCACATTTAATTGTATGGGTAGAGGCAGAGTGGGATTTAATCAAGGTTGAGGTTTTCCAGAAGAATAATGAGGGGAGAGAGGGTGAGGTAGCTGATGGAATGCAAGAAAATGCTTCTAGTGATGGCCAGGGGTTCTAAGCTGGTAGAGTGAACTGAGGACATGGAGGGGATTTAGGGACAGTGAGAGGATGGGAGAATAAATGGAGTGTAGGTCCCAGAGGGGAAGAGGAGACTTGGAGAGCTTGAGGAGGGAGAAACACATTAAGCCATTATCAGATATCACCACCTCTGCCTGAATTCATTTACAAGCACTTGTTAAATTGAATTCAATTTTAATGAATTAATACCACTGCCAAAGTTACATGGTGTATTAGTTTCCTGGGGCTGCTGTAACGGGGTGGCTTAACCAACAGAAATGTATCGTCTCACAGTTCTGGAGGCTGAAAGTTCCAAATCAAGGTACTGTCAGGGTCAGTTCCTTCCTAGGGGTGTGAGGGAGAATCTGCTCCATGCCTGTCCCCTGGCGTCTGGTAGCCTCAGGCATTCCTTGACTTGTAGATGGCGCCCTCCCTGTGTCTTCGGTAGTCTTCCCTCTGTGCATGTCTGTCTCCAGGTACAAACTTCCTCCTTGTATAAGTACATCAGTCGTATTGGACTAGAGCCTATCCTAGTGACCTCATTTAACACGATCACCTCTGTAAAGACCCTATCTCCAAATAAGATCACAACCCGAGGTCCTGGGGAGTTAGGACTTCAATATATTTGTTCTGGGGGACACGATTCAACACATAACACAGAGTATCCTAAGTAGTAATATAGATGATGAGAAAATACACAGGCAGCTGTACCAGCAGGATTCAAGCTGAGAATGATCCAACCAGAACCTTAGAAAATGAGATCTTCAGTTGTTTAGTGTTCACTGGAACACAAGCCAGGTCACCCATTACCTCTCACCTCTACTTGGGGTCAGGGGGGTGCAGGACGGGGGGGGTGAGGGAATAGAGAGGGAGGCCAGCAAAATTACCTGGATAACGGTCCAGACAGGGGCCCTGGGGAAAAGTCACACAAAGGCTTCTAGCCAGGCTGTCCCAGCTGAGGATCCAAAAAGCATTTCTCCACCAGGTTCTGAAGCGCCCTTTCCTCTCTTGGCCCTGTATCTGTGAAGCAGGTTGGTCGTGCTGTTCTATTGGTCCGCGAATGGGCTGGCATCCTCCCAGCCTTAGGAAACGTGGTGCTAACCACTGGGTCAGGGTGAGCCATGCAAGCCCTCGGTACAAGGCACTTCTCTCTCTGTACTAAGGCACCTGGCAAAACAGATGCCTTCTCAGAAGTGAGCAGTAGGTCCCCAAAGACCTTTTTGAAAATGTGTAGGAAGCAGATGCCTAGTGCCTGGGATCTCAAGTACAGAGGTATTCGCCAGAAGATCTATCCAAAGAGAGGGTCTCAATAGGAAAAGTTGGGCACTCTGGTTCACCAGACTTTTTAGAACAGTGATTATCAAACTATGACCAATGAGACCCATTGATTGGCTGCCATTTCAGTGGATGAAAACTGATCCTGATTTAATTCACAGACATTAGGGGTCACTAAATTTTAGTCTTCATAAATTCACGTTAGCACATTATAAGTTTATTGAGGCTGCTAATTCATTGCTCTGCTAACAATTCTGGCTCCCACACGATGCTTGCCAACATTGCAAGCTCCAGCACAAGCTCACGTTCACTCAGCTGGAATTCCCACAAGTGTCGGGAGGGATTCTTTGTTGTCAGTATATTATTCATGTTGTCTTGGGTGGGTTGGTTGTGGTTTTGAAATTGCTGCTCTTCTTGTTTTTTAATTACAAATGACTGTGTTTTTGTTGTGTCATTATTAATTTAGTTTGTTGTCAGTTCTTTGTTGAACCCTACTGTGTGTAATGGTGCATACTTGTACCAAGAGTATTTTTGGCCTATAATTATCTAATAACAAGGCTTTAAGACATATGCATGTTATGGTTCAAATATGAATCATCCAGACCATTATTTCTAAAGGAGATTAGATATAGATACAGGTATATACACATATATGTGTGTTTATAAATATATATTATATATAAATATATAATTAAAAATTTTTGTAAACATATATATGTAATATGTTTATGTATTAAATATTCCCTCCAAATATTCCCCCCACATTTGCTTATACAGTGGCATTTTTTTTGGTGATAAATATTTGTGCTCTTTATATAACTTCCAACATACTATCAAGTTAGTGTAATACAATTATTGGGTTATTTCTATAGGTGTAGGTCATTGTTTTATAATGAGAAATCATTGTATCTATGACTCTTCTTTTATCTGATAAATAATATGTTTTTATAAATTATAAGCAATTATAAGCTACATTTTCATATTTTGCCCCCTAGATTATGGGAGACCATGCCTTGCTTTTGTAAGTTTGTTCGCTACAGGGACCCATATCCAAGGGATCTGAGAATCTGAAGCCTTGGCCCTTACATGGGACGACAGCTTAACAGCAGTTACTGGCATCTGGATGTACAATAAAGTGAAGCAGCTGAGAGCAAGGGTCAGTTCAAACCCTGATCACACACTCGTGGTGCACTCATCAGAAACCTTTTCAGCCTGCTTGAATTTGAACTTCCTCATCTGTAAATTGAGGAAATACATCTCCCTTACAAGGTTGTTACCAACTTAAAAGAGATAGAGTGGGTAAAATGCTTAGCACAGGGTTTGACGCTTAGTATGTTCTCAAATAGGGCAATTTTCTTATTGCTGAGGTTATTATCATTACTAATTCATCAGCCAGGATGGGCTAGAATGTACTGCCATTAACAAACAACACTAAAAAATCTCAGTGATTTACAGTAACAAAGATTTATTTCTTGAATTCACTATCTATTGAAGGTCTGCTGTGCCTTTTCTCCAAGTCATTTTTTTCTCTGGGACCCAAGCTGGAACATTGCTGACTACTGGGGCAGAGGAAAAAGAGAGAAAAAACACTGCTGGCTCTTAAAGCTTTTGCCTAGGAGTTATACATCATTTTGGCCCATGTTTCATTGGCTAAAGCATCATACGGCCCCTCGCATATTTAACAAGTAGAAAATGTATGACTGCCCTGCAGAAAAGGTACCACAAGGAAAATGGAATATTTGGTTAGCAATAATACCATCAACCATACAATTATTACTAACTTACTAAGGGTATAATCTTTAGCCCCACTTTCTTTAATCTAAGAGTTGACCCAGCTTAACTAGTAGGGTCAAAAGCCAGTGCAATCCAAATGTAGTATCTAAATAGATCCTACATTTAAGGCAACTATCCAGATTTCTCTCTTATATACAGATACAAGTATGAGACAACTTCAGCTACCATATTTCACAAATGCTCAGCACAGTGAGTCTAGGCCATCCTCACTGCTATGACTTCGTTTTCAGCCAGTCTCCCCACTCTGAAGCTACTCCAGCATTTTAACCAATGCCAAGTGCTCTGCAGTGCCGTCCACATTGTTCATCCTGTCTACATTTCTTTCTTCCCTTGCTTCCTGAAGTAGCAGGTCTTACTGAAACATAAAAGTCCCGAAGAATAAATTACTAAATGATTTGTAGGAGGAGACATATAAAAAAGTAATGCAATTTCCTGAGAGCTGAACTTCCATAAGCAGACTAACGTCCACTCTCAGGGTCTTTGTTTCTACCTCCACCATGGACCTGTGGTGAGCTAGACTGGCAGCTAAACTCTGGGCCTGTGCACAAGTCAGTCAACTCACAGTCTAGGCGTGAGTGGCCAGGAACTCAAGGGAAGGATTTATGGATGGGAAAGCTGGAGGATGCCACCCTGAGCCAGGGAGCAGACCCATAGCTAGAGCAAATCAAAATTTGGGTTTAAATCATTTATCAAATGCAAAAACACACCCACCCATGAAGATCCCTCCCCTAAAGGCCACTCAGACACAGATCCACATTTAAAGATGGATAACTTGGGGGTCCGACATTTCCCAGACGTGGCTGACTATTGAAGATGAATAGATTAGATTGTCCAAAATTCACAAGCCATCTTGGCAAGCATGGAAAACCAATTGAAGACACCACAAGTGGTCTCGTCTTGGCCCTGGTTTCAGGGGTTTTCATACCCCTTTCAGGTATGAGGTTGAGGCCCATTGAGATAAAGACAGGTAGGCATTGAGTGAAGCCCTGTTCTCCTACCTCTGTGTAGGAGCTTTCCTGGACTCCAGCAGTTCCTCTGCTACCTTCAGAAACCACGCCACAGCTCTATGCCACTTACTGTATTCTTTCCTAATGCTTTTAATGTTGAATTGTTCCTTTTAAACTGAACCTAACTTAACCATTTTTTCTAAGCAATAACAGCTGTGAACTCACAGCTTTGATGTGCTAATTATTTTGTCTGATGTACATTACAATAAATAACTATTTAAAAAATTTTAAGGGCATTCATAAACCCTTAAAATCACTTGCGTCCCACCAGTGATGCACACACAGAGCTCGGGAGGTAAACTCTGCGATCTGCTGCCCCCATCAGTTCCACTCACCTGGGTCTTTGTGAGGATGGTCATTCCTCTGTCCTTTCTCCCATTCTTTCTTTATCCATAACTCATACCCAAACCAGGGTTGATTTTTTTTATTCAAAGGTGCTTCAGGGAATGATTTAACAACTTTGCCTTCTCTGGTAGACTTCTGTATTTCTTTCTGAATGTTTAGCTCATCTGAACACCACACGTATGTTGGGAGATTCTCCACCTTCTTGGTCCATCTCACCACAAAATTGATGCCAGAAACTCACTTTACCAGCCTCCCTTGCAGCTAGGACACAGCCATTTATTTTAGACTCTGCTCATCTGATGATGAATTCAAAATTTGGGTACACACAGAAGTGCCACCTGGAGCTTGTCTATACAAGGTGGCAGATATTGATACATCCAGGCTGTCTCCTCGTCAAGGTCATGATCTCCTGTGTTTTAATTAGATGTCATGGGACAGTTGCAATACAGTGAGACAACTACTCTAATTCGGGTATCTACAGAGCGCTCAGTGCAGAGGTTTGCAGGTAAAATTATCAGGGAAGTGATGCTTGGCCTGACTTATGAAAGATGGGGTTTCCCAAAAGGGTAAAGAAGAAGATAGTTCATTAAATGTTACCTATTATGATTATCATTTACCAGATTTAAGTCAGAAAGACATTCAAGTCACAGCTCTACTGAGAACATCAGTTTCCTCAGCTTTAATCTTATCCTGTTTGGTTCTGCAAAGAATAAATAAGATGATTTAAGTAAAGCACATATTAAATACTTGACACACAGTTTGATTCTTCATAAATGCTATCTCTCTTCTCAGCTCTAATTTTTACTTTTTTGGAATGCCCTTCTCCTCTCCATTTCCATTCTAGAAAAAAATCCCACCCATTATTCAAGTTCTGCTTGAAACATTGCCTGTTCTGTGAAGCTATTATTTACCTAAAAGACATAATCTTCCTTCCTTTGAAACACTGTTGAAGTTCACCTCGGCCTCCGTAATACTTGGCTCATGGTCGGCACATATGTGAATTCAGTTGCCACCCATTCTGATCCCTGTTCCTAGTCTTAATGTCTGCTTGTTTTCTTTTTTTCCTTAATTCTTGCTCTCTGCCTAGCCAGCGTTATGACCATGCCAAAGCAAGGCTCTGACTTTTTAAAAAGGCTTGTCTGGTGGTCTGGACAACTGAATTACTACATGTCTTTGATCCCAAGGTTCTGCATATGCCTCCACTCTGGGCCAGTCCCATTACAAACTTGCCTTCCTCTCTATCTGGGACACATATCTACTGAGCCCCTTCTAATTATCATAGAGGGTCAAAGGCACTAAAGATGTGTCAATGAATAAAACAGACCTCGTTCCTGGCCCCTGCTTTCAAGGAGCTTACACTCCAGTTGGGGTAGACAGTCAGCAAATAATAACACGATGACAACTATAATGATGCTACAGTAGAAAGGTACAGACAGGCTTGTCCTAGGCCCAGTCTCTTCCTTATCTTGGCCTCACCTAACCTCTCCCCCTACCTTTTCATTCTCTCCACTCTCATCCCAATGTCTATATGTTCAAATTATTCTCCTTTAAGTCCTAGATCCAATGCCATCTTCTTTGTGAATGTAAGACAAGATAGAGAAAGAAGTGTGTACCGTGTAAGCATACAAAGAGATTTTTATGCACATCTTCTCACCCATGCCACAAGCTCCTGAGGGCAAGGCTTAACATACTTTATCTTAATAGTGCCAAGGGCTAAGCCAGAAAAGGAAGTGCTTAGTAACTCCTTATGAAATGAACAAAGGGCCCTCTCCCTTGTCCTAACAGACTGTACTAAGAGAACCATCATCCACGCTCCTTACAGGAAATCCTGTTCTGTTTCTGCCTCCATTCAGGAACATAACCTCACACAAAAGGTAAATAAACACTCTCAATCCAGAGATGACGGGAACTTAAAATCTACATCATGATTCCCATGGTAACTAAGGTTGTGTACCAAGAACTCTGCCAAGATAGTATCTTAATCTGGAAAAGCTGAGCATTTTTTCATATTGTTAATTCTGTTATTCTGGTCATAATAAATGGTTACCTGGATTGTAAGCTGCTGAATGACATTCTGCATTTCTAAACCCACCACTGCCCTGCATAGTTACCATGAATATGAAGTGCTCTTTACCAACAGAACTTCTGAGATGGATGGGAGCCCTGGATCAGGTCAGCGCTTGGTGCTGTCAGTAATAAGCAGAAACTTCCAGTACATTGGGCTGGGGTGCATACACATTTATTCCTCCCTTCGCACAGCTTGCTACTTTCCAGCATACACTTGGTTTTTATCTTAGATGCCATGTGCGGTGCTATGAGGGGTGCTGAACATGCACGCCTGTGTTTATTTGGGGAATGTAAGAGCTGTGGGGTTTTAATTACCCTGAGCTGGTAGAGATCAATTTGAAAAACAAACATATTAGTAAAAAATAAACAAGTACTCTTTTGCTGCCAGAGGATTACAGCTTGAAATCATAGCATCCTCGAGCTTTAGAGCTAGAAGAAACAACAGAGATTAGGGAGGCCAAGCCCCTCATTTTGCACATTGGAAAACTGAACCCCAAAAGGCAAAGTAGCATGAAGAGCGGATAAGAGCTTGGGTTCTGCTATAAGACAGACTTTGCTCAAATCCCAGGTCCACAACTTACCCAATGACCTTGACAAGCCACTTGACCTTTCTGGGTCTCAGTGTCCTCATCTGGAAAATGGTGACAGCGGTAGAGATGTGGGGATTAAATGGGATAAAGGATGTTAGGTGCTCAGCACAATACCTGACGTAGTGGATAATCGGTCATATGCTAACTTTTATTGTTGTCATCACCACCACCACTGTGTGAGGTCACACAGGTTGTTAGTAACATTGCTCTTGTCTAAGCTAATTCTCCCTTAAACATACCTGGCTTTGTTACCGTGCATAGTAAGAAATAAATATTTTTATAAGTCTTGTCCCAATAATCACATGGTCCAAATTAGCTTCCAAATTAAGTTTTACAGTAGTTCAGTGTTCTCCAGTGCTCGATGAATCTTCCGATAATTGTACATTCTACATAGTTGCAGTTCTGGAAATGTAGTTCACTTAGCAGGAATATATTCTTGTGCTAAATGTGTAGTCACTCAAGAACTGTTAATGATTTACCAAGATGTTTTACTTTGAAGAGTACAGCATGTCTTAAGATATTTGACTAGAATTCTTTTACCCTTCCCTAAGGCCCCAAATGAACAAAACACGGTGCTTTTTGTGGCTTGATCTAAATAGATAATCCGTGACTCAGAAAAAGGTGATTTCAGAGCGTGACACGCAAATGCTGAATTCATGGATGTTCGTTTAAAATCTGGGCCCTTTTCCTTGACTACATTTACTATAATTAGAAGACTGGCCGTTCTCACAAGGAGTTACACACACACCATTGGCAATGTCATATGTGAGATGCTAGAGAAAAGATTAATACTTTATATTGAGTGGCTGGAAGCTGTCGGCACCCAACACAACTTGATGTCTAAAAAAATGAGATTTCAGGAAAAGAAAACACTGGGCATTGGATGATGAATAATACCCAAAAGAAGATAAGGCTCTACTAGATTTTCTGTGGGCTGGTGGGAGATAAGAATGGAAGGATGATGTGATGATCTAGTCTAGAATGATATGGTGCTTTCCATGCAGATTCAGGTTTTGTGGAGCCCAAAGCTTATGTATTTGAGGGCAGCCTCTTTAAGTAAGTGAATATAAAATTATGAACTAAAAACTCCTGGGGTCTTTCCCAGGGTCTTAGAAAGGATCCCTGAAGCTTAAGCTTCATTAGTTTCATAGTAAATTTGGGTTTTGGTGCTTGATGGCTTAAACCATTTTCACATAGGTCAGATGTACTAAATTAAGAGCCTTAGGGGTTAAGAAACCATGGTTTGACTCCTGGGTTGACCATTTATAGCTGTGTCATCTTAGGAAAGTGTCTTAACTTCTCTGATCCTCACTTTCCCCCACTATAAAAGAGAAAAAAATAGTATCAACCTTATAGGTTATGCAAATTTTTTAACCCATGAAAAGCGCTTAAATTATCTACCACATAGTAAGAGCTCAATAAATAGTATTATTGTTTTATTTCCTATTCTCATTCAATCTGCACCTTAGTTCTGTGAATATTTGCTCAGAAAATGAGGTTTTTCCCTTAAGAGTCAACTCCTGATTTGGGGGGAATTATGATATTCTAAGTCCATGTCTCTTGCTTCTCTTTTCTAGTGCCTACCTTGTCCTCTTGTCTGTTTTACCAAAAAAATGAGTACGGGGCAGGATGAGAAATGGAATTCAAATCAGCTAATTAACATCCCTGGAAAAAGAAAAAGATATTAGTGTTCCAAGCACTTAATCCCTTTCCTCCAGGCCAGCTATTCTATATCAGCTGTTGCCTCCGTGTCATGGTCACAGACATTGGAGGTTGGGTTGGGCGGTGGATGCAGGTACAGACACCTGGGCCGCCACATCTTGTTTCTTCCTCTGTCTGATTAAGAAGATGGAACGTGTGCTTGAGGGGTCATCCAAATCTATCCTTTCTCCTGGAAATACAGATGATGCCTTCAGGTTTAAATATAAGGGAGAGAAGTTTCCATTGAGAAGAACAGCCCTACTTCCTGGGAGTGACAGTCTCCCATTTCTGACCCTGCAGGCAGGGATAAGCTTCAGCTCTGGGATCAGACACATGGTGTGGATTTGAATTCAGTTTCCACTACTTACTACTGGTGAGACCTCAGGCTAGTTAGATTCAGGAGACAATAATAGCACCTACCTGACTGGGTTACTGTGAGGATTAAATAAAATATGTACGTAAGCACATAGTATAGTGTGTGGGTGAGACAGAGAGAGAGAGAGAGAGCGCGAGAGCAAAAGAAAGTCAAAGTATTCAGTTGTTTCTCGTAGTATGAAGGGTTGGGGCAGATCCCAAGGGCCAAAGGGCATTCAGAGGGCAAAAAAACTTCATCCTTATGTGCCAAGACCACCCCTGATCATCTGGCATAGCAGGAAGAAGTGCTGTGATCTATTAGTAATGCCTGCCTTGGACACGGGACAGAAGGTTTGGCAACATACTCTATATACCTGCTATCTCTAGATTCTCTTCTCCTGGAGATTCAGATCATTCATCCAGGCTCTGCCAATAGATAAGGTGTGAGGTCACTATTGTAGGTAGCCAACAATCTCAGTCTTCAGAACTAAGAAAACCTTACCCTTTATGTAAAATTGAATAGTTATTCGTAGTAAGTACACCAAGAAATAGCCCAAGAAAGAAAACAAACCTCAGTTCTGGCCTGTTTCTCTTCCTATTGCTTTATTACATAGCTACTTGGACCCTGTCTAATTCCATTTAATCTCTCCGGTTCTCCGTGGTCTTTGTGTTAATCCTCTGTTGAGACAAAACAACAACAACAACAACAAAACCTTCTGATTTACAGACTTCTAATTTAACATTTCAAAACAGATTGTGTTCATTTTAGTTCATTGCACTATATACCTCACCTGGCACTAGACTTGGAACATAATAAGTGCTCAATAAATACCTTTAATGCATTAAGATTTCTTTTATGCCAGCTCCCCCATTAGGATGTATGCTTCTGAAAGACAGATATGATGAATTACTCATTATTTTCTCCCTTGCCCCCATTCCCTCGAGTGATTGGCATAGTATCTAGTACATGGTAATGACTCTATAAATATTTGTTAAATGAATGAAGTATTAATGGCAGGACTGCCAACCTTCATAGTTTCAAATTTCTTCTGCTATCTGTTCTGGCCTCTCGCTACATAAATCTTTCATATCAGTGCATTACAGTATTTGAGAATTTTCCATTTGAAGAGCTTGCCAGAGAATATTTCTCATAAAGAGGAATGGGTCCTCTGTTGTCTTATTACTCACTAATTTCATAAGAAGTGCTGTTTGCTGAATTCCCTCAACCTGCTTCATTCTTTTTCTTTTTTTAACATCTTTAC
The DNA here is from genome assembly GCF_949987535.1 of Balaenoptera acutorostrata. NCBI lineage: Eukaryota > Metazoa > Chordata > Mammalia > Artiodactyla > Balaenopteridae > Balaenoptera > Balaenoptera acutorostrata. The sequence goes on from NC_080079.1 coordinate 84,794,138, forward strand.
TGGAGTATAATTGCTTTACAATGTTATGTTAGTTTCTGCTGTGTAACAAAGTAAATCAGCTATATGCATACATATATCCCCATATCCCCTCCCTCTTGCATCTCCTTCCCACCCTCCCTATCCCACCCCTCTAGGTGGTCACAGAGCACCAAGCTGATCTCCCCGTGCGATGTAGCTGCTTCCCACTAGCTATTTTACATTTGGTAGTGTATATATATCAATGCCACTCTCTCACTTCGTCCCAGCTTACCCTTCCCCCTCCCTGTGTCCTCAAGTCCATTCTCTACGTCTGCATCTTTATTCCTGTCCTGCCCCTAGGTTCTTCAGGACCTTTTTTTTTTTAGATTCCATATATATGTGTTAGCATATGGTATTTGTTTTTCTCTTTCTGACTTACTTCACTCTGTATGACAGACTCTAGGTCCATCCATTTCACTACAAATAACTCAATTTCTTTTTATGGCTAATATTCCATTGTATATATGTAACACATCTTCTTTATCCATTCATCTGTTGATGGACACTTAGGTTGTTTCCATGACCTGGCTATTGTAAGTAGAGCTGCAGTGAATATTGTGGTACATGACTCTTTTTGATTATGGTTTTCTCTGGGTATATGCCCAGTAGTGGGATTGCTGCATCATATGGTAGTTCTATTTTTAGTTTTTTAGGGAATCTCCATACTGTTCTCCCTAGTGGCTGTATCAATGTACATTCCCGCCAGCAGTGTCAATCTGCTTCATTCTTGTTTTTCACTTTCCCTGCTACTCTCTGCTTTGCTGTCTGAGAGGCTCCCCATTCTGTGGGGGCCACAGTCAGCCATCAGGAGCCAAAACTTTTTCCCAGTGAAACACGATCCTTCTGAAAGGAAATCTCTCTTCTTCTTGTTCCATTGTAGCAAATCCACTGAACTTCCATACTGCCCTTTTGGACTGGAGGAATTTCCATTTACCACATCCAGTAAGCACCTTTATAGATCAATGACTCAGCAACTGACTTTTAACACCCAGTCAGTACGTGCTTTGTTTCCATTATGCATGGGTTAAATTTAAGACAAAGAGATTTCTTCACACTTTTATTCCATTTACTTCAGTCTCCAAGGCAGTTTGTGTTTTTGCAAAAACCAAACGTGCTCCCTGCAGGCAGATGGATGCTGGGGTTTTATTCAGCAGGTGCCTGCCTTCTACCTACCTGCCTACCTATCTGTGTACCTTCTCATGTTTCTAGCCTTAATTATTGTTGCCCCTCTGTGTACAACTGTTTTTTATTTAGTCTAAATTTATTTCATCTTTTTCTTGTATTCATCTTTGTAAACTACCTTAAATACATTTGAAATAATGTAGTTTGTATAACTCAATGAATATATCTATGCATAGATATTGATATGCTCGGCACAGACACAGGACCAAGCCTGCCTATAGCTCCTGACACCCAGATGCTTAGAGTCTTGCTAGAAGAGTGAGACTTACTGAGGAGCAGTAAGTCACTTAGCAGACGTGCAGTGACTGGTCATCATAGAGCAAACACATGTATCCTCTAAGAGTTACCAAAGCAAACATCTGTCCTTAATCATAAAGTCTTTTTCAACATTTTTTCCTGAGTCTAATGGAACTTAGCTTATTATTTTGAGTGGCTGAAAGACTCTGATTCTGATCAATTCAATTAAAAAAAAATTTTTTAACACTTATCTCGCTCCAAGAAGTATTTGAAACAGCTTATGGGAGGAAAACTAAAATTAATAAAATAGTAGCAAAAGGAGATACAGCCTTGAAAACGTTTGGTAGTAAGTGGCAATAGTTGTTGTCTTTGCATTTTAAACACACTCTGAGCTTCCTGGAAACCCAGTCATAAAGGGAAACACAGTTAGTTGCACGGTTCTCTTTAGCTGAGGAGCAGAATCATATTTTCTCAGAAGACGATTTTTCTTATGTCAGATTCTGAGATAATTTTCTCGTAGGAAGCAATATATGGAGGAATGTAATAAACAATATTTTCAATAACAACTCTCAGCTAAGTCAGGAGCAAAATTTACGCAATTATTTTGTAGCACATCTAGCAAAGAGATCCAGATGATGTCTGAAATTATACGATAGATTCTGTGAGTGACTCAGCAGTCAACTTGATCAAAGGAAAAAAAGTCGGTAATCTAGAGAAAAAGGCAAATTACACGAGCCTTAAATTATCTTCCCTCAGTTTTTTTCTCTTCCAGCATCTTGACAGGTTGTAGATAACACTCAATTTCCAGACCTTCCTCTGTAGCGAGAACACAGAGTCCAAGTATCCTGAAGACTGTTAATTGAAAGCAAATTTAAAACTTTGACAACATGTAAGCAAATGTTAAATTTGTCATTGTCTCATGCAAACTCTCAGGCCTAGGCAATATTCTTGCCTTAAGTAGAAGGCCTCCACCCAGAGATTGATTAAACTTCCTTGTCAGAAAGAAAGTTTAACAACTCCAAATTGCCCTATGAGGGGTTCCTCAGTTTCCTCATTTGTAAAATGGGAATAAGAGTTGCCCAACTCACAAAGTTGCCAGTGGAGAGTGATTGTCATAATAATATGTGAACATACTTTGCACCTAGCTGGTTCTCGATAAAATGTTGCATGCATGAATAAATAAATAGGTTTCAGTTGATAGCATAAATTTCCACTGAATATTGAACATTCATCATTCCGAAAGACAAAACAAAATCAGCCTTTAAAGGACATATATGCTCTCTCTCCTTTTAACCAATGGTTGTATCATATGTCCAGTTATCTAGAGGAGAAGTTGACAAACTACAGCTCTTAAACCAAATCCAGCTTGCTGCTCGTTTTTTTTTTGTAAAGGTTTATTGGAGTAAAGCCACACCCATTCATTTACATATTGCCTACGGCTGCTCTCCTGATATAACAGCAGAGTTGAGTGGTTACAAAAGAGCAGTTGGCCCACAAAGACTAAAATATTTACTTCTGGTCTTTTACAGGAAAAGTTTGCTGACCTCTGAATAGAGCACATGTCCTCTCAGAGGCTAAACATCATTTCAAATGCAAGACATCCCAAACTAAGATTTTCATCTGAGCATGTGCTTTCATGCAGGGGTCCCCAACCCCGGTCCATGGCCTGTTAGGAACCGAGCCGCACAGCAGGAGGTGAGCAAGTGAAGCTTCATCTTTGGCTCCCCGTCGCTCACATTACTGCCTGAACCATCCCCCAAGCCCTGGCTGTGGAAAAATCGTCTTCCACGAAACCGGTCCCTGGTGCCAAAAAGGTTGGGGACCGCTGCTTTCATGCACACCTGTGTGCACACCTTTCCCTTCTCAACTTTACCATCAAGTCAGGTCCCTATCATCAACGCTCCCATCTTCTGAACCCAGTTAATTAATCAAAGCCTACCATCTTGTTTTCCTTTAAAAACTCTCACAGCCTTTCCACTCCCCTCCCACTGTTATCCTAGACTCCAGTTAGTCCCCCTGCCTCTGACGTACTCTGCAATCCATCCTCTACACCACTGCCTGAGCCATTGTCCTAAAATGCCATTTTAACAGTATTACAACCCAGCTCAAGAGTCTATGGTGACTCCCACTTGCCATCTACACCGAGTCTCAATTTACTCTGCCTGGCTTTTTTTTTTTTTTTTTTTTAATTTATTTATTTTTATTTATTTATGGCTGTGTTGGGTCTTCATTTCTGTGCGAGGGCTTTCTCTAGTTGTGGCAAGCGGGGGCCACTCTTCATCGCGGTGCGCGGGCCTCTCACTGTCGCGGCCTCTCTTGTTGCGGAGCACAGGCTCCAGACGCGCAGGCTCAGTAATTGTGGCTCACGGGCCCAGTTGCTCCGCGGCATGTGGGATCTTCCCAGACCAGGGCTCGAACCCGTGTCCCCTGCATTGGCAGGCAGATTCTCAACCACTGCGCCACCAGGGAAGCCCTCTGCCTGGCTTTTAAAACAGCCCACAGTCTGGCTCCACAGTACCTGTGAAACTTCAAGCCCCACCTCTTCCCCTTCTCCACTGAGCACTCTGGTCTGGCCCATCTCTGCTAGCGTCACCTTGCTAAATCCCACCTCTGTTCTACACTCCCACCAAGCCTCTGCTCTGGATTGAATTGAGGCCCCCCAAATTCATACATTGAAGCCTGGACCCCCAATACCTTATATGACCTTATTTAGAAACAGGGTCATTGCAGATGTAATTAGTTAGGAGGAGATCACACTGGAGAAGGGTGGGCCTTATAAGTATTTTTATAAAAAGGGGGAAATTTGGAACCAGAGACACAGGGAAAACACCATGTGAAGATGAAGGCATAGATGCATCTACAAGCCAAGGAACACCAGAAGTGGCCAGAAAACTACTAGAAGCAAAGAGAGAAGAAACACCAAAAGTGGCCAGAAAACTACTAGAAGCAAAGAGAGAGGCGTGGAACAGATTCTCCCTCAAAGCCCTCAGCAGGAATCAAATCCGCCAACACCCTGATCTTGGACTTTTGGACTCCAGGACTGTGGAACAATAAATTTCTATTGCTTAAGCTACCCAGTCTCTGCCACTTTGTTAGGGCAGCCCTAGCAAACTAATACAGCCTCCTTCCTGCCTGAGGCTCAGAAGGCTTTCTGGAAGAAAATGATTCTGAAGGCCCTGTGATGTGTGGCCGCGCAGCGGAGAGAAGCGAAGACAGCTGCGGGCGGCAGGTCGCGATTAGTGAGCCCAGCTCACCTGGCTGGGTCCTCGCCTCCAGAAGGAAGCCCAGCCCGCTTCCTCACAAGCCTGCGAGGAGGCTCTCCGGACTTCATCTCACTCCCGCCGGGTCAGTGGGAGAGCAGGGGTGAGGAAAGCCCAGATAAAGGTTTGCAGCCCAGGGATCTGCCTTCGCTGAGTTGCTTTGGAATGTCTACTCTCCCTGTCCCTTTCTTTCCTCACTGAAGGCTTAAGCCACAGCTTTTGTGAAGAGCTAACTCGGAGCCAAGCAAATCCACTTCAGGAGTCTAGCGGCCCCCCTCCCCCTGCTTCTGTCCTGGAAGTCTGGACCTCTAACTGGAGACTCCTCAGTCCTTGAACGGAGGCCGCCTGAGAGAGGCTGCCAAGACCCAAGCAATGTCCAGGAACCTTAAGGAGGCTAAACTGGGACTTATCAACTCATTAAGGAGACTTCTTGCAGGGAATGTGGCCCAGGGGATGGGTGAGAGGCCAAGTGGAGCCCTGCAGCTCTGTTACGCTCTGACATGCGAGCCCACGTGACTCTGGCTGGTTGTCGGTGAGAAAATGAAATCCCCTCCAAGTCCCTCGACTCCAGGAAGCCAAAGCCCAAGCCAGCCCTTCAGCCATCAAATCATCACAGGCTGTGTGTCCCAGAGACTATTACCCTCTTCCCTGCAGACATTTGGTAAGTGCACGTGGCTTGGTAAACTTTTCTCAAATGATGTAGGGTGAACAGTGATCAGATTTTTTTTGTCCCAGAGAAAAAAGAAACACGCATGGAAGTGAGGATTAGGTGGAGGGAGAAGGAGGGCCAGCCTCGCGGGTGTGTGGTGTGTGCTCAGACCCCTGCAGTTGGTTTAATGCTCTCTTCCTGCCGCTTTCAGTTCTTCATAATGATTGAACAAGAGACCTTGCATTTTCGTTTTGCTCTGAACTCTAAAAATGATGTAAGCAGCTCTGGGGAGAAGCCTGTGTGTGTGTGTGTGTGCGTGCGTGCGTGCGTGCACACATGTGAGTGTGTTGCTGTGTGTGTGCACATGCCTGCCTAGGTGCACACCTGTGTACGTGTGTGTGTTTAGCCAGGGGGAGGCAGTTGATGATGAGTGATGGGTAGAGAAGGAATGGTCCAATTTGAAATCTGGGAATGGACAATAATAAGTGCCATCAGTTCTCGTTTTTTGCAGTCTTGTGTTCAATAAAGTTGCCGCCAACCCTGAATTAGTGAATACCGAGCCACTGCTCTTAGGGGTTAGGTTCCTGTGAGCCTCTGATCACAACATTTTCTTCTACTCATCAATATACAACCTACTTATTTTTTTTAATTTTTTAAAAATTATTTAAAGTTTTTTTTTTTATGGACCATTTTTAAAGTCTTTATTGAATTTGTTACAATAGTGCTTCTGTTTTATGTTTTGGGTTTTGGCCCGGAGGCGTGTGGGATCTTAGCTCCCTGACCAGGGATCGAACCCACACCCCCTGCATTGGAAGGCGAAGTCTTAACCATTGGACCTCCATGGAAGTCCCTACAACCTACTTTTATAGGTTTGTTTAAAGACACCTTATTTAATATATGTTGTTGATTCATTAACGTCAAACTCAGAGCCAACAGCACTGTAACTCAAGGCTGAACAAAGCTTCTCTAACACAAGGCACGTGCGGCACATTGCAGCCTTTCGCACGTAGGAACACTTGTCTAGTCAGCACCTCAGCACTACGCTTGGGGACATTTTTACACAGTGAAATCACCCACCAAAAAGCACCAAAATGTGACAACATGGCACTTAACACACCGTGAAAAGGACACTTGTTTACAGCAAGAGAGGAAACAGGAAGGCAGAGCATCACCTTGTTTGACCTCAGCTGGGCACATGCCTGTCCAGTGACTCGAATTTTTCACCACCCTGCACAGGTCCGCGAAAGCCTGCGAAAATGCCCCAACTGTTGGTCTGGAGTTACAAATAAATTTTAATGAGTAGGCAAATTTGCAAATTCACAATCCACAAATAAGGAAGACCGACTGTACAGTATATTCAACTAGGGTGAGGGGCCTGTGATTCAATTTTTGCTCCATCACCGCTGTGTGACTTCCAACAAGTTACTTATCCTCTCCGTTGGCTTCCTCCTCTCCATCTACTGCATTGCTGTTCAACCTTCAAGACACATGAACCACTACTTCCTCCAGGAGGATTTTCCAGTAACCTCAGTTGAAAAGGAATTGTTTCTGTTTTTCCCTCCCCGAGTCACCTCTCTTTCATGGACACCTGCCACTTGTCAGTCACCGTGCCTCAGATGATGGCCGTGTTGCTGGAGCACAGGGAAGCTTTACCCTACTCTCACTGTGTTGCTTGGTTCTTGCTCTTCACCTTCTTTGGTTCCATTGCCTGCTGCTTCTTGGCCGTCGTGGCCTATGACAGCTGTGTGGCTGTGTGCCAACCTCTGTTTTATGTCACCATTGTGACACAGAAGGCTCTTTTGGTTTTGTGACTGGGGCTTACGTTGATGGTGTCTTCAGTGCCTTGGTGATGAATTGTTTCTTTCTCCCAAGTATTCGTCATCATTTTGCCTGTTCTGCCACTGTGATGCTGATGTAATTGTGCTTCATTATAATTCATTGTTGATCTATCATTCCAATAAGTAGATCCTAAAATCTGTCAGGACATGGATTACATCTTATTCACCTTTACATCCACAACGGTGCTGAGCCCATTTTGTCTTAGAGCAGGTGATGAATAGGAATTTATTAACTTGAAATGGGAACGATAAGTCTGGCCTTATCTATCATCACTATTTTTTTATTGCGGTAAAATGCACATAGCATAAAATGTACCATTAGTGACGTTTATTACATTTACACTGCTGTGCAACCATCACGGAATATTTCATCACTCCAAAAAGAAACTCTGTCCCCATCAAGTAGTCACTCCCCATTCTCCCCTTCCCTTAGGTCCTGGCAAGCACTTATCTATTTTCTCTCTCTATGGGTTTGCCTCTTCTGGGCATTTTGTATAAATGGAATCATATAATATGTGGCCTTGGTATCTGGCTTCTTTCACTTAACATGATGTTTTGGGGTTCATCCATGTTGTAGCATATATCAGTTTTTCATTTCTTTTTATGGCTGCATATTATTCCATTGTGTGAATATGCCACATTTTGTTTATTTCATTCATCAGTTGATGGGCATTTGGGTTGCTTCTACCTTTTGGCTTTTTTGAACAGTCTGCCATAATATTTTAATAATAAGACTCAATATAGAAGTGTTAGTGATAATTAATATTTTTGTTACATAGATGGACTGCCTGTTTACTTGTGCCCACCCCCATCCCCACTAGACTGTAAGGTCCTGAGGGCAGGGACTTTGCCTTGTGCCCTGTGGGTTCCCCAGGCCCTTGGCTAATTCTGGCACAGAGTATATACTCAATAAATCTGTTGACAGATGAATGATTTTCACTTAGAGGATTGACCGCCCAATCACAGTAGATACAAGACATAGCAAAAATTACTCTTGTAAAATCAGAATATTAGATCTTGAAGAAGGGACCATCTGTTCCAAGACTGTCATTTAATATTCTTGGCACCGTCACCTTCTAGCTGTGTGACCTTGGGCAAGTTTCTTAAAGTATCTGTTAATCAGATTCCTTAACCTATAAAATAGAGGCAGTAACATGACCTACCTCATAAAGCTGTTTTGATGTTTAAATGACTTAATACAGATTCAGTGCTGATTATTAGGAATGAGAAATTAAGATCAAAAAGGGTGGGCAAAGTACTCAAAATTACACAGCAGCTTAGAGGCAGAGCTGGGACCAGAACCCACACCTAGCTTCCCCTTCTCCCATGTCATTTGAAGGCTACTCAGAACCAGATGGGGAACAGACCTTTCCTCTGTAATGAGATCAGTACTTGTACAGTCACATTCTCTGGGGCAGACCTCTCCTTCCTCAGACAGGTGGCCTTCAAGTTCTGGGTTTTGTGCCTCCTTCCACATTCCAATCTAACCTCATGTCTACCTCAGGAAGGAGAAAGATTCTGAGTGTCCACCACTCAAAACAATTTTCCCCAAAGTATGTTCCTCAGAATATTCACTTCTATCTAGGGTAATATCTAGGTTGGAAAAAAAAGAAGATTCCTTAGCCAAATACATTTGAGAAATAGGACATCTCTTGGAAAGAGACAATGCAGGGCTTCCCTGGTGGCACAGTGGTTAAGAATCCGCCTGCCAGTGCAGGGCACACTGGTTCAATCCCTGGTCCAGGAAGATCCCACATGCCGCGGAGCAGCTAAGCCCGTGTGCCACAACTACTGAGCCTGCGCTCTAGAGCCCATGAGCCACAACTGCTGAGCCCGTGCACCACAACTACTGAAGCCCATGCACCACAACTACTGAAGCCCGTGCGCCTAGAGCCCGTGCTGCACAACAAGAGAAGCCACCGCAATGAGAAGCCCGTGCACCGCAAGGAAGAGTAGCCCCCGCTCGCTGCAACTAGAGAAAGCCCGCACGCAGCAACAGACCCAACGCAGCCAAAAATTTTTTAAAAATTAAATTTTTAAAAAAAGAGACGATGCAAATTAGTATATAAAGGCTACTAAGAAGTTGTCATCTAGATACCTGCTTGCCCAGCAGTTCCAGAGCGTAATGAGATACGAAATCTTTTCTCAGCACGATAACCATATTTGGAATGTCATGAAACACGTTTTGGAAAACACTGGCCTCAGTTGTTACCCTTGGCATCAAATGGAAGGGTCATGTTTTCATTCAAGCTCTGTGAGAGAGCAGGTTTTGTCTAGTTTTTTCACTGCTTGGATGGTACCTGGCACACACTAGAGATTAAACGATTTTTTGTTAAAGAAATGAATACATGTTTATGGAAATAACAACTTGGAAGTTGTGATCGAAGCATCATCCATTGGTAGAAGAAGCCAACACATCAGCTGCTGGGTCTTCAGTCTAGTTGTCTCCAAAGAAAAAGTCCCCATGGAGCAGGCCCTGCCACAAGAAGAAGGCTCCCATCCACCTAGTACTGGTCTCTTGCCTTCCAAGGTGGCGAATCCCTATCAAAGTAGACCAAGAATGCGACCTGGGCCACCGCCACCTGGTTCACTAGACTCCCTGCCCCGCGTACCAGGGGTGCCGGTCTTGGTGACTCCCACACAAAATTCAGGCTCCCTTACAGACGTGACCTGAGTAAACAGGCTCTACCTGCACACTCAGCCGAAAACCAGCTCCCCCCACCCCCAACCCCCAGCCAGCCCTTCTGGGCTCATCAGACAGCAGCTGAGAGCACTAGGGAACGGAAGGCTGCTTCAACTTTTCCTGGCAAAGCCGCCTTCCTTTGCAGAGCATTTAGCTCAGCTAAGTGGAGACACCTGGTGTTTGTTGTTGCAACTTCAAGAACAATACATCAAAGATTCCAGGCAGAAAGTCAGGCTCCTCATAAAAATTGCATAGTCACAAAGACACTTTGAGGAGAGGAAATGCAGATGGTAGCCCGTCTCAGCCCTGCGAGACTTTCTTCCCTCTCACAGTTTCTGCCGTCTGGGTAGTCTCTCTCCACGCCCTTGCCTTTAAAACTTGGAGGAAACACAATGGCAAGGCACCCACAGTTTGTGAGGAGCCAGGAAGGAGGAGACATACTCTTTCCCGACTGCTTCATTTTGTCAGGTTTTAAATCAGAGTGCTAACTTTTGTGCAATAACTGTTTGGTAATACTTAATAAGTAGCTGGTGTAGCACAGTTCCAAAAAGAAATTTTTTTAAGCCTATAACAAGGCCAAAGGAATATTAAAGTTTCGCTACGGAAGAAATATGGCCGCTGCCAAGAACTGATGAGTCATAAAATCCACAGCATTATCATCGTCCATCATTGCTTTTCTTTTAATGACTGAACTAAAAAGAGAGACATCAAAGTTTTCAAAATAAGGTTATAAAAATGCTGTACGCAGATGAGGCCTCCAAATATTTTGATAGAACCTGAACAAAAAATATATATATATAGAAAAATCATTGAAATGAATCACAAAACATATGTGGTTATGTTTTGCTCTAAAAACCATGAAGTTTATCCAGAACCCTATTATGGTAACTGCTTAGCTTTTCATGCATTCCTAAATTACCATGTAATCTAAAACCTTGTTTTCAGCTGCCCTATATTGGAAAGTCCCTTAAAATAATCAGGATGATTACAGGCTGGTATTCAGAAAGAAACTTGCTTGTATTATAGTAAATGAAACTGTTATTTATCAGGCAGTCTCCTTTAAAAAAAAAAAAAAAAAATCTACCTCAGAAACACAATGTATTCAGGAAATACCTAAACCAAGGATTGCATTTTGGGCTCTCTACATTTTCAAACACATGGATAGTTGGTGTAAAAATATGTTCTTTTCCTGCAGGGACTTGACTGTAATTAGTGTATGCCAAAACTCTCTCACAGAGATTTCATTGTCTTATCTACTTACATCATCTTAATGCGATTTTATTTTACTTTGTCAAAGTCATATTAATGTAAATGTGTTCTTGATAGCAAACAGAGTTCTTCTTTATGCAAAACAGAATTCAGCTGACTCTAATAAAACAGCTTGCAGTCTATTAGACTATAACAGTAATGTGCTTATTTTGTTTCTCAAATCAAGACTGTGTCAGAAAGCTATAGACAGAGATTTGTCTTGTTTTTCACAATAATTGCTAGGGTGGGGTTACATTATGATCTTTAAATGAATAGTATCGCTTAGAACAAACACTTCATATATCTTTTATCTTCCCTTGCATACAGTTCTGAGTTTTCTTTGAAAATGCTGTGCTACTTTTCCACATAAGTCATCAGAATGTTTCCAAAGAATTTTAACTGCCAGATTAATTATATCTTGCAAACAAAGATAGATTGCTTACATTCTTTATTCAGAATTCCTGCCAGTATGGAGCAACTGGCAACAAATTAATTTCTTTTGCAACCATGCAAAATGTTTTGCTATGAAAAGCTCTGGAAGGTAAATGGATCCTTCAAAAAAAAAAAAAAAATCAGATTGCTCCTTCTGAAAGGCTAATCTGTAAGCAAGAACAGAGGATTAAATGAACTTGACTGCTCCCCCCCACCTCTTTTTTTTTTAGCATCTATGTTATAGCCTTCCGTTAATGTCTTCAGTTAATTAAGTATTGCTGTGACCTGGTGGCAGTTTTTGAAATCCAGGGAATTTTTCCCCCTTTAAATTCCGCCTCCCCCACAGAGCAGAATATAATCTGTTTCCAGTCAGTCTGTTTATGTCAGCTGTGTCTCTACTACAAGCCTCTAAAATGTTTTAATAAATTTATCAACCAAAAAATATTACAAACATTTCATTTCCTTTGATTCAGACACACATACACACCAAAAAAAAAAAAAAAAAAAAAGTCTCTGCCTTCATTGCAAATTCTTGCTGGTATGAATCATTCTAAGTAATATTTGCTTTAACTTTCGTGTGGTTCTACAAACAACCTTTATATGGCTGGACTTCAAAGCTAGGAGAAATAAAGGTTAGAAATGTGATAGGAGTAATCTATTATTAGGCATGAAACATTAAACCGCTTTTAGCTATAAGTCTTAAAACCTGAATAATCTAGGTTTTTAATGTAGTGCATATTTATTGCGCTTTCACTTACACAGGCATTTATCACAGAGGAGTGTTTGGAAGAGAAATATTTTCCATTGCACTTTGTGCCACAATTTGGTTTAATTTTTCCTAATATTTAATTTAGAAAAACGGTAATATTATAACAGGGTTCTCATGTTTCCTGGCCAAAATGCTTGGTGCCCCTCACAGAGTAAAATTAATCTGTTACCAGCCTGCTGACCTGCAAGTCAGGTTTCAGTAAAGTAGGCACTGAGCAGGGAGGGCAGAGGAAGGGGGTGAGTTAGGGTGCGTAGGGAGATAAGATCTCTTTCTCTGACTTGGAGGGAAAAAAAAAAAAAAAGCTTAGAGGAATGTCTCAACCCACCCATGCCATCAAATGACAGAAAATAAGCTGAATGTGTATTTGAGCCGAGGAGTGTTTGAAAACATTTATTAGCTCCATCCATAACGACATCCACTGCAGGAATGTTAATTGTTAAAATCTGTACTGCAGTGATTTCTTTAAGCAGGGGGGCTGCATGAGTGGAAATTCAGCTCCTTGTTTCTCTTTCTTCTCCACATATATTTGCACTTAAAAAAAAAACTAATGTTATGAAATAGGTCAGATGTCAGATGGAGAGTTTTGTAGCACAAGGGAATGCAAAACAGTGTTAAGGATAGATGCAAAAGCAGGAACAAAAAACCAACATTGGTAACATTTTGTTCTTGATTAAATTTGTGCTCCTAATACAGTAGATTAAAAATAAGTCCCACTGTTAAACACATTAGTGTTCAGTCACTGCTGACGTGCCGGGAAAGCAGCTATCACTCTGGACCTGGCCTGACTCTCTCTGTAGCCTTGAGGGGACAGAGGAAATCTGACCCCCCGGGAAACCTGAGCCCCCAAGTCCGTCAGTGACCCTGCAGTTTGGAGATTCCTCATTTTCATCTACTGATTATATCCCAGAACTGTCCTAACATCTTCTCACACCGTGTCAAAACTGGCGTCTCTCAGCAAAGCTGAAAGACAATATTGGCTTAACAAGATGCAGAAAAAAATTGCTAATAGCCAGCCAGCCACCATCAAGGCACTCTTTGAAGAAAATTAAAGCTGTTGTCTATTGGGCAGTTGTTTGTGAAACTTGTGTCCTTTAAGAAGACTGGTGTTAAGCCCCTGGTCCCACTCCCCGGGCATTTTAGGACCCACAATGGGACTGAAGATGGGATTATATCCCCAGATACCTGAACCGGAAGACACTCCAGCAATCATAACCACCTCTGTTGTGGTGTGGACGGTGCCAGCCAGGTTAAAGGCAGCGTCACAACAGGAGACCTGAGCTAGCTGGATGCAGAAGCCAAGCTTTGGTTTCCCCAACCCTGTCCACTGTGCGATGCCACCCTGCTCATGCCATTTGTTCAAAAGAGAGACTGAAATTAAACCCATGGGTAAGAGAAATAGTACATTTCTTCAGGTGATTGTAGTAATGGCTCTTCACCTAATCTGTGTGTTATTACACTTGTATGGTTTCTTTGAATACGTGTGTCTTTGTTTTAACAAAAATACCAACTCTTCCATTCTAACTCCCTCCACCCCCTCCCCGCCCCCGCCATGAATCCTCCCCTCCCAGCTTGCCCTGCTCCCTCTCGAGTGCACGTTTTTATGGTCTTTGGTCAATCTGGTTTAATAGGTTACCTGTTGCTGACACTCTCACTTCACATGGACGTGGAGCTCTCTGCTGTGACTTGCTTTCTGGAAGCAGAAGGGTATGAGGCTGTGACATTTGTAAATCTAGGAAGTAATAGCTCCCCAAAAGCAATGCAGAGAACTGCAGATATTGCCAGGAAAGGAGAACGGTTAATTGAAACTATTTGGGGCATGCAGTATTGAACAAGGAGATGGTTTCTGAGCAACACATATCTCAATGTGGCTTGCCAAAGACTTGCACACGTTTAATTTGCTGTACAAATTTGGTTTACAATAAAGTGTAAACATCAGACACCGGTCGTGGAGCGCATTAAACATTAACTAACTGAGACCTTAAAGACTTGAGTAGAACGTTAAAATTAAAGGAGAAAGATAGGCCAGGCAACTCTGGGAAATTAGGTTAAGACTCTAAAAGAGAATGTTTGTTGGCCGGGTAAAAATAAAGTAAAAACTATTTTAAGATTGGTAACCATTTGTCTCCGTAGACAGGCTATTTCCCCCCCCCGAGATTATATTTTTAAAATCAAGCAAATTTACCAAGGCAATTTGATTTTCTGATTGTTCTCCAGGATGCAATGCATTACCACCCAAATGAGCCCTGAAGGGTGGGGGTGGAGCATTTTCATTGCTGTTCCCAGACCTATGATCCTTAGATGGAACTGTGCCTTTTATCCATTTTGTGTGTTTGTGTATATTCCATGTTGCTTAGCCTGAGGCTCAACCCCATAAAGGTTCAATAAACTTTTGTTGGGCCGCAAAATGAAAATGCCCTCTAAGGAGATAAGGATGGCTCCCAGGTTTACCCATTCAGATTTGTCGGGTAAAGCCTACCAAAACCCAGCATGAGTGTGGACGTACTCCCTTCTCAACAAGAGCAATAAGCCCTTCCTTTAAAACAGTAAGGGGGCTTCCCTGGTGGCGCAGTGGTTGAGAATCTGCCTGCTAATGCAGGAGACACGGGTTCGAGCCCTGGTCTGGGAGGATCCCACATGCCGCGGAGCGGCTGGGCCCGTGAGCCACGGCTGCTGAGCCTGCGCTTCTGGAGCCTGTGCCCCGCGACGGGAGGGGCCGCGATAGTGAAAGGCCCGCGCACCGCGATGAAGAGCGGTCCCCGCACCGCGATGAAGAGTGGCCCCCACTTGCCGCAACTGGAGAAAGCCCTCGCACGAACCAAAGACCCAGCACAGCCAAAAATAAATAAATAAATAAATAAATTAATTAATTTAATTAAATTAAATTAAAAAAAAAAAAACAGTAAGATTCAGGAAAAGGAAAATAATACCGTATTCAAGTGCTTGTTCTCTAAGTATCCTTTGCCCCAGGGGGGTTCACAAAGTAAATTCCTGCAAGGTAAGAATGTTTTCTCTCAGGAGGAAGTTTGGTACGCTGCTTTTCTTTTTAATATCTACTAAGTGTCTAGGATATCGTAGGTGACCGCTCTCAATAATCCCATGTAAGTAATGGGGAGGCTGAGTGGTAAAAATGAGTTAAACCACTACTAGACCAAGAATTAACTCCTAAGACAATTTAAATGTGGCTGCCTATCTTTAAAACATCCAGTCATGATAGAACACAAGCACCCTTAGAAGCCCTGTCTTAATTTGGGTTGCCTCAAAAGTACACCCTGAGACAAGGATTTGAATGCAAGAAGCTGATTTGGGAGGCAAAAGAAACACCAGATAGGGAGAAGGAAAACAAGACAGGATGGGGAGGGCGGCTGATACGAGATGTATTAACAAGCCAGCTACTAGTCGGCACCTGGAGCCTAATCTCCATGGAAAAAACTCTGGGAGTTCTGCCAGTGTAGAACATCCATCTCAGAATTATCCCACCAGAGAGATGGAGCTGGGGTATTTATACACCAGCTGCCATCAGTCTTTGGATGAGGTTGTTCCTGAGAGGCATTAATTCCAGGGCACTTGCAGCTGACTACATAGGCAGGCAAAGCAGGTTTTGGTGGCCAAAGGAAGCTCTTAGGCAAGAAAAATGGCAGAAGCTGGGAATTGGAAAGCAGGCCGACATGCTCTAATGTCATCAGAGTGAGGGACTATGGACAGGACCCTAAGAGGCCCCTTTGGTGGAGTGTCTAAATATTCAGCAATAACTTCTGAGAAGTTTAACTGCAGTTCTTTGTTGTGTCCAGCATAGTGGCTAACGTCGTAGGGGCTTAATCAGTATTTGTTGAATGAAGAAAGGAAGGACAGAGTAAGACATCAGTTAGTGAACTTTTTTAAAGCTCCACATATATGGTTTTTGCACTGTTTAGCACTGAAGAGTTTAAACTTTTCTTTGGAAGCTATACAACATGGGCTCAGGCTCGGTATCAGACAGACAGAAGTTTAAATATCACTTCTATCACTTTCTAATTGTAAAAGCTTGAGCAAATTACTTCTCTGAGTCTCCATTGCTCCATTTATAAAATGCCTATTTCATAGTATTAAATGATATAAAACTGGAGAAGTAAGTGATAGAAGGCTGGGTACAGTAATTGACACATGGTAAGTACTCAATGCTACAATGATACTACTCAATGCTACTAGTCAGTTCTCTGACTTCAAATCCCACTTGTGCCACCAACTATTCATAGACCTTCAAGCAAATCATTCAGCCTCTCTGGTGCAGCACTTCCCCATCTTGAAAGTGGAGACAAAAATCTCCTGCTGCTCATTCCCCAGAGAGTGAGGTCCTAAGAGGATATCATAAGAGGACTGTCATACCTACTGAGCCCTTTACTGTTTACACAGCCTTTTTATGTATGTCATCTCATTTCTGAGCAGGAAAGGATTTTGAAATTACAAATCATCCTTCCAGTGTAGGGGAGTGCCTCTCCTTTTCTCCAAATGCCCCCAAATCTGATTTGTGTTTGGATTAGGTTGTAGATCGTGAAATGGTCTGGAGACCTATAGGAGCTACACTTAGAGGAAATTGGGCTTGACTCATCAGTGCTTGGCCGAGCAGTCAGGGTGGGCAGGAGAGTGTCCAGCAGGGACATGCCCGAGTGGATCTTGTAGACTCATGTTCAGGGTGGCGTGTTTATAAAGATTCTAGATGAACCAAGAGTAGAATTTATACTGGAACCATTGAACCAATGAAGTCATGTAGCCAGGGATCAGAGTGGACCTGTCTAGAAAGAGCAGGCAAGGTGAGTCTCATGCACACCACACCAGGAGATAGGTGCCTAAAACTTAGCCTGGGGATGATTCCATCAGCATGTCTGAGCACTAATTATGTGCCAGGCCTGATAGCAGATACAAAGCTGAGTGCCCTTTGATTATCCCTACTTCACAGTTGATGAAACTGAGACTTTGATATTTGCCCATGTTATGGAAAACTGTAGCCCAGGTCTCCTGATGCCAAAGAGAGGGTTTTAAACCACTGTATAACACTGACTTTCTGTGACATCATAATATTTTGATACCATTCAAAATATAACTATAATAGAGAAAAACAAAATAAAATCCAATTGATAATATGTATTTTTTTTAACTTTTAGTATCCTGAGGAAAAATATTTTACAACAAAACATTGACAGTCACTGGACTGAGCATTTGAATCATGAACATACTTTACAAGAGAAGACAAAGTCATGACTACCACTCTCCACCGCTCTCTTATCTTATGGTATTGCTAAGCCTTCCACAAGAATTCGGGCAAATCAGCAAGAATAAATTTAAGTAGTTAGTCCTATTTGTGATTAGTTCCCTTCATTGCATCTCAATGAGCTCACTTGAAGAGAATCTAAGAATAAAATAATAATTGCTAGCATACTGTTCATTTACTGAGCACTTACTCTGTGCCGGGCACTGGGCTAAATGCCTCATCTAGGTTGTATCCTCTATTCCTCAACATCCTTCTAGGTTATGTGCCATTAGCTTCCCCTTTTACAGATGTGAAAACTGAAGCTCAGAGAGGTTGAAGAGCTTTTCCAAGGTCAAGTTAAACCTAGTAAGTGGAAGAACGATTCAAATCCTGACTGCCTGATTCTAGGACTGATGCATTCATCCCCAGTGCTGTGCTATCTCTGGAGTCTTGAATCCTAGTGATGAAAAAGTATCCATTTTCATTTAGACATTCTCTATTACATAGGACAAATATGGGCTTTTAAGTATTGTAAACAACTTTTTTTTCTAAATGTACTTGAGCAAACTTAGTTCCTGGGAATTCTTGAGAACAGAGTTTAAGTTCCAAAACAAGACATATCTTCCCCAAATGAGCCTGTCATGATGTAATTGTATTTAAAAAGTAGGATATACAATTGCATACAATATATGATCCCAATTTCATAAATATTTTTTAAAAGTTTTAGTAAATACATGTTATAATACTTTCAAAAAACATTGTATTTTATATACAAGGTTATAATCCTGAACTTTTACTTAACCTTACTTTATGAGTATACAATCTCTATGATATTCAACATGGAAAAAAATTCTAAGAAGGAATACATTAAAAGCCAAAATGTGGTCTCTATTTTTTCTTATCTAAAAACTAATGTTACATGTATTATCAGGAAAAAATGAACATTAATATTTGCTCATTTCACCATGTATCAGGGACAAGACTGGGTTTTTTACATCTATTACGTCTCAACTAATACCTACCACAAGCTTGTGTGTAGCTTTCGTTTTGTCCATTTTGTTAATAAGGAAGCAAGTTTCAGAGAAATTAAGTGGCTGTTCCACAGTTATTCAACTGAAAAGTGGCAGAAGTATGATTTCAACACTTTCTTACTCCGGGCTGAGAGCTCTTTGTGACTCAACGCAACCCATCGTACAAATTATTTATTTGGCATCCATACATGTCTCTGTGACACGATCGTTTCCCGAGATATTAATTTATGGTATGTTCCTGATTTTACATGGGTCTAGAAGAAGAAAGGTATTTTCCCCTCCCTAAATCAAAACTGTGGAGCCTTCCCACAATGGGCAAGATTCCTAGGGCAGAGGTATCTACAAGTGGGGAAGACCTGGGCTTCCAGGAGGAGGGAAGAGGTGCTGGGATCCAGAGAGGCTGTCCACCAGGTCCCCAACCCAGATGTTATGCCCAAAGGTCTTGCTGCCTCAGCTTAGCACATGGTGAGTGAGGTTGCCCGTCTTTGAAATAAGGAATCCTAGGATGACTCAGAGTATAACTTGAAAACCTCCAACCTAAAGAATTAAATTATTGAACTTTCTCCTTATTTGTGAGGTCAGGGCTCAGACTTAGCAGTAAGCAGTTTACTCAAACATGGCACAAATCCCGCTTCACCAAGGTCTCTGAGGCATTAAACTCATTGACTGGTACCATGCCAGGGAATTCACCCTGTTGTCAGGGATAGGACGAGATGCAAAATGCCGTTAAGTGTTCCAACAGTCCACTCCTTGCATTTCTTTCAAAAGCTTCTCCTGGGGCAGTAGGGCTGCCAGGGGAATGGCAGGAGTTGACTACCGACCAAAAAGGTTCCATTTCATGGAAACTGTGGGCATGTAGGGCCCCACCCCATTCTAACAGAAACCGTCTTTCAGTTCTCTCAGCTACCCTTCTCACTGTGTCCTTTAGCACAGGTTCCACTTCAATCACCAGCAGTAAATAGAAAAGGCATGAAACCCCCCCCCCCACCAAAAAAAAGTCTTCTTTTCATTTTAAACATCAAGATTTCATTGCTTTGTGCTGTGGCTAATATCAGACCACAAAGTGGCAGGGCAGTTCCCCAAGCCCATTCTGCTTCCAAGCTCATTAAACTTTGGAATGGGGTTTGTCCTTTGTGTGTGCATGTGTTTTAAAGCTGTTTTATGACACATTGTCAGGAACTCAGGTACCGGGCCTCTTTAACTCCAGCTTTCAGCAGCTGCCTTTGCACTTCCCTTTCACATAATTAAACACCCTATGGTACTTAACAGAGTAATAAGTAGCACATCAATAAAGCAATAAATAATTGTATTCAGAAAAACTTCAGAGCCATCATCCATTAAGCAGCAGCTGTGAGCAATAGTTTTGATTAATCAATAAGGTTATAGAATAGGAAAGCAAAAGTCAGTCGAGGCCGGGAAAGAATCAGCCAGACTTCGCAGCCAAGGAGGACTCTTATCTCCGCGGCAACTTGCAGGGAGAATATCAGTTGGAAGCACTAGCCCAGAGAGCAACTGCAGCCGCAGGGAGCCCCACTTCCAGAAACTAGTTAAAAATGCTAGTTAAAAACAAAGAAGCGGGACAGTTCGGCTCTAGGGCAGGAGGGCTGCCTACTGAGAGTATGGAGTGACGGCCCCATAAAAGCAAAATGTTTCAACTTCAGAAAACAAATACTGAGCTGAGCTGAGCTGAGCTGAGCTGAGGAGCCAGGAGGAGGATGGTGACGGGGCTGGGACGCCACCCGTGTGTCCACAGTGAACTTCTCAGTGTCCAGGGGACAAGGCCCCTCAGCCTCCCGCCAAGAGGGAGACCCTGCAGGAGTGTTGGTACTGGACCACGGCTCCGAGGGCCACGGCCGAGATGGGGCTGAGGAGGTTACTTGGATGACGGTGCTTACGTTCCTCAGCATCACCTGTGGAGTTTTGTTCTGTGATCGCCTGCCCGGGTCCCGTGCCTGCACAGAGGAATCGGAATTTCTGAAGGTGAGGCTCAGGAACCTGTGTTTTAAACGTACCCCCCCAGGTGGCTGCCGATGGTGGAGACCCCTGTGGACCTGGTGGGCTAGGCCAGCCTTGCCACGTGGGCCACGAGGCTGCTGAGGCCCTGAGCTTGCGACGTGAAACAGCTCTCTGGCATTCTAGTTTTGTAGCTAAGCCATGAGTTTATTCGTTTGCAACCATAGTCTCTAGATGGCAAATGGGCCCGAGGTGCACAAGGTCTCGGAGGCTTGTGTCCAGACCTCTGCGATGTAACATGTGCCCCCAGAGAGTCTGATGAAACTAGCCTAGTATCCGTCACATTAGAAGTGTTCTTCCATGCCACAAAATGCAGAGGACCTACTGTGTGCCGGGCAGTGTTCTAAACACTGAGGATTCGTCACGGATGAAAAGGAACAACAATCCCTGCTCTCAGGGAGCTTTGTCCTAGTGGCGCCTCAGAGATTTTCCAGGTGTGTCAGTGCGCGCGAGGGTGAGGACTGAGCCAGGGGAGCCTTGCACACCCCAGCTCTGTTTTACAGCACAGCCGTGCTATCCTTATAGACATTTTAAAGCACATGTAGAAGTAGAGAGAGTAGTATAATGAACCCCCATATACCTCTCACCTTGCTTCAACAGTTGTCAATTCATGGCCAGTTTTCTTTCATACTCACTTTCACCCTCATCGCCCAGATAATTTTGAAGCAAATCCCAGACAACGTATCATTTCATCGGTAAATATTGTCAGCGGGTATCTCTAAGATGCAGATAGTCTTTTTAAAAAATAACAACGTACCATGATCCTACCTAAAAAGCTACCATTAATTTTGTAATATCATTAAATTGACAGTCAGTGTTGGCATTCCCCCAACTGTCTCATATTTTTAAGTGTATTCATTAAAATCAGGATCAAAATAAGGTCCATATATTGAAATTAGTTGATATGTCGCTTCAGTCTCTTTTGCTCTAAAGCATCATTTCCTTTCTCTCTCCCTCTCCTTCTCCTTTTGGTCTTGAAATTTGCTGCAGTAACCATGGCTTTTATTCTATACAGTCTGGAGTTTGCTGATTGCATCCCCACGATATCATTTTACATGTTCCTCCTCTGTCCCCTGTGTTTCCTGTAATGTGGTCATTATAGTGAGAGTTTTGTTCAGAGTTAGTTTTGATGTTTTTGGCAAGAGTATTTCAGAGATTTATCAGGAGGTGTTTAATATCTGGTTGATATTGAGCTCTTTGTGATGTTAGCAGCCATGCGTGGTCATTGCCTAGATCACTATTTCATTAGGGGTTCATGAAAGATTTGTGAACCGCTAAGAGAATTCATCAGAATCATTGCGTTAGGTTCCTTATTCAATGGGTAATATTGTAATCTTAATAACTTCGTCAGCTGAACCCTTCTCATCAGCTTTCTGGTTACCCTGAGGTACAGGAGAGGCAGGATGAATGATTGATTTCTTTATCAGTTTTCAAAATTAGTTGGTTTCTTTGCACCAATCAAAACTTTTTAAAGTATATTTATAAACCCGTGGATTCGAACAATTTGGTGTGTTTTAATTCATTGCAGTTAATGTCCTTCTTGATTCTCATGTTTTCACATCTTTGTCCAGTGGGAGCTGACTCAGACTGGCTCCTGGACACTGGTAGTCTTTGATAAATTTTCTCTAGTAGGTCAAGATGTTCTAGGTGCTTCTTGTACCTTTTCTGCCCCAGATCTGGAACTAACCAGTTTTCCAAAGAACTCTGGTTTATTTTTGGTGAGCAATAGTATTCAAAGACCACATTCTGCAGCCCCACTTTATTGCTTTTATTGAGCTTTGGCATGATAGTTCCTTTGAATAAAAGGTTTTGCTACTTAAACATTTCTTTGAAAGTCACTTGTCTTTGGAAGAAGAAATTAATAAAGGGTTAATATGGAACATAGAACGAGTTCCTAAAAAGTGATTCAAAATACAAATAATAGAAATATGAGCAAAATATTTGAATAGGCAATTAGAAGAAAAGAAAATACAGATGTACAATAAACACAGAAAAATGTTCAACCTTCTAGCTGTCAGAGAATTACAAACTAAATCGCTAATGAGGTACTAGTTTTCAGCCTTCAATTCAGCAAAAATGTAAAAATTTGAGAGTTACTGTTTAAGTGGTGCCAGAGGTAACAAAAATAGATACTCTCAAATACTGATATTGGGAATGTTAATTGATCCAACTTCTTTTGGAAAGTAAAATTTTTAATGTGCATAGCCTTTGACTTCGTAATTCCTTTTTTAGGAATCAGCCTACAGAAATGAAAGCATACATATCATACACATGGATTTTTGTTGCAGCAATGTTTACAACAGAATTTTTAAAAATAAACACATGGGGCTTCCCTGGTGGCGCAGTGGTTAAGAATCCGCCTGCCAATGCAGGGGACGCGGGTTCGAGCCCTGGTCCCAGAAGATCCCACATGCCGCGGAGCGGCTGGGCCCGTGAGCCACAACTACTGAGACTGCGCATCTGGAGCCTGTGCTCCGCAACAAGAGAGGCCGCGATAGTGAGAGGCCCGCGCACTGCGATGAAGAGTGGCCCCCACTTGCCACAACTGGAGAAAGCCCTCGCACAGAAACGAAGACCCAACACAGCCATAAATAAACAAACAAACAAACAAACAAACAAACATGTCCACTAGTAAGGCACTGGTTGAAATTATGATATACACTATAGAATGTTATGCAGCTATTTTTAAAATATTATAAATTTACATCTACCCATATATAAACATATTCTACACTATCCATAGTTTCAGACTAATAATATATGTAGAAAGATCCCACCTATGTATGCATATACACATGTACACGTAATAGAGACACAGAGAGAGAGAGAAGAGAGACAGAACTCAGAAAAGAGGCACTGCAAAATGTTGAGACGTTATTTTTGGTAAGTGGAATGGAAACTTTTAATTTCATATTATTGTTAGTAGAAAGTGGTGACAATAGAAAGTGGTGACAATATGAGTAGTTTTAATTCTTTTTTGGTTTTCAGTATAACACCCCCCCCCAAGAAAAAACTCTACATTATTAGCACCAGTTGAGACAATATCATTTATCAAAGAGCTTGACATGAATTAGTCAAATTCCTTCTTCATAAACTCATTACAGTTACTTACGGGAAAGCGTTGTGCTCGAGGGTACTTGTTACTCACTTCCACCTTGGTATTTGCACCCTTATTTAACTTCTACGCCCTCAAAGCCTCTGTGATGATAGTAAGAAGAGCAGTTCCTCAAGGCACCCCTTTCCTTGCACTGAGGTGCCTTTCTGTACCATGGCTTCTTTCTGCTCAGGTCTCTGGGAACCCGTTCCTGACAAAATTGTTGCCTCTCAAAACCGCGGGAGCTTCCGAGGACGGGGTGCTGCGTGGTGTTGCGAAACTGTAAATCCGTAAATTGTTGCTGGTTTCCTGGGACTTTCCCCGTGACACACTGTCGCCGATCCCCATGGACCAGTCAAATGAGGTTCTTACCAAGACGTTGCGGAAATTGTTAAGAAGAGTGTAAAACATAATCAGAAGCATAGGAAGGGCTAGTGGCTGGCGTTAAGTTTAATGCTCTCCATTAGGTGCGTAATAGCCTGCCCCCGCTTCCCCTCCAAGTCCCGTAAATCTTCTGCAGGGCAAGGTGGATGTGTGGCTCCTCATCCTCCTTGAATGTTTACAGAGCCCTTGATCTTCCCATACGAGGCCGGTCTCGCCCAACCCCCCCAAGGACGTGGATCAGGATCACAGTCTCAATACAGAGAATTAAACACTGCACTGCAGGTTACGCCGCTTCCTTAAGTCCCCTTAAGTTCCCAAATGTTGACATTCCTACCGATATTTGATCTCGTCCTTCTTGCCGTTCCTAGGTCAATAAATCCTCAGATATCTCCCTTTTGCCTTATCATTAGTGTCGTCATCTCATTGCCAGTCACCTCTGAGTTCCAAACCCCAGTCCATTTATAGAATACCAGCCACTCGCAAAATCAGACATTTGTCTAATGCCATTCCAATTCTTTTCGCAAGACTGCACAAGTTGCCTCCAGCTCTTAAAGGAAAGGCCATGTAAGTCATTCCTTTGAATTTATTGGAGCACCTGCTCTGTTCCAGGTGCTGTCTCTGTCCAAGCTCTCGAGTCTTGTAGGGCATTGGGGCATTCGGGATGTGGAAGGAAACTCAGTTGCAAGCTGGTTCAGCCCCTTATTAAAAGCCTGAAGAAGTCATTAGGTGGCCCTGACTTGCAGCATATTGTAAAGCTCATATCCAAGATCAGAGCATAGTGGTCAGGGCTAGAGCCACACTAAAATGTGGTTCTCCTGACTTGGTCTACACACATACTTTACTCCACCATGTAAATTCAGCTTCCTCTCTAGCCTTTCCTTGTATTTAAACATTTTTAGGTTTTCTCTGTCCTTTTGGTTCAGACTCACTTCCAATATTTCCTTCCTTCCTATAAACATTCCCCAATACCATTTTTTTCCCAGCAAAACTCTTTAGGGTCTTTATTCCTTTTATGATGATATGGCTGAGGGTGATGCTAAACAACAGAAAACACTGTGGCTTCTGGGGATGCCTTCCCCTTTGCATATCTGGAAAATAGCAAACTCCTACTTATCCTTCAATACCCTACTCAAGTATTATGTCTCCTTTTAGCTTTCCCTGCCATACCTGTCATCCTTTGCTGGGCAGAGTTATTTTCCTTCATTTGTGCTACAGTTATTTTTAACATGTTGGTCTCTCCTGCTAGACTAAGAACTCTCTGAGCAAGTGACCACATCTCATTCCATTAGCACCCCTGGGACCCAGTACAGCGTTTGGCTTATGAAAAGCACTTGGTAAATGCTTGTAGAAAGAAAATAAAATCAATATCTACTATCTCTCCTAATGAACTTTTTATTTCCCCCAATATTTATTTCCTATCTAATTTATAATATCTCTACAGCACTGAATAGTTTCTGCTTTTAAATGCTACGTGCCATCTAAATGTGGTTGGTGTTAAAACACGTATAATTATGCAGCATCTTCAAAGAATGGGGTGTTTCACATAATAAAATTTTCAGAAGCTGCTTTTCAGCAATAGTATTTCCTTATTTTAATTAATTGTTGATAACCTTTGTAAAGAGCATTGTAGACTTCCCTGCTTCCTTAAACAGAGTACAATGATTATAATGTATTGTTTTCCTGATGACTTAGGCAACCTTATGCGTCCCAGTTATTGTTCTCTGATATCAGATAATGAAGCCCTTGAGGGCCATTGAAGCAAGTAGAGCTGTTGGCCTCCGCACCAGAAGACCTGCAGGTTTCTGTGTTTTCAGTGCTTGAGTCTTGTTCTAGAGCTTTATGTTCCCTTATTCAAAGTTTAATTGTCCCTCTGTTACATCAAAAAGTGAGACCAGCCTCTCCTTATTCATATTGTGCTTTCAGGAAGTCATTGTTGACTTTGATGAACTGGTTAAAGAGCAAGGGCTTTTTGACAGTTTCTTGGCACTTGTTTCTGCTCTCTAAGTAAGAAGGGCATTACTTATGTGAGAACAGCCCGTCAGCAACAGAACAGGAAAAATGTTAAGTGTTGGGTGCAGGGCTCATGGGATGAGAAGAGTTGGGACATGAGAGAACAGAAACATTCTGTAGGATTCCAAGGGGGAGAAAAGACAGACCTGTCCAATGAACTGCCCAAATGTTTTCACTCACAAAATTTCTACCTCTCGCCCTCCAACATTTCCCAATTCTTGCACCATGGCTGGCATCACTAAGTCATCTTGTCTTTCTTTCCTATTGGAGAAAGCCTTACAATATTTCAAGCATTGGTCTCCAGAAAGCCACTATCAGTCAGTTAAAGATGGCATTAGACTGTACACCTATTTGATCTTCCAGAAGAAGGAAGACAAACTTCACCTATAGAAAGGAAATTTTTCGTATAGTCAATCTAATAAATAGTTCTGCCTCAAAAAACAAAAGAACTACCATTTATTGGGTGTTTGCCATGTGCCAAGCAATGTCGCAACCATTTTATATCTCATTTAAAGTTCACAATCACTCTGTGACATAGGCAACATTATTTTCGTGCTTCGCAAATGAGAAAACAAAGGCCCAAATAACTTCCAAAGGACACAGAGCTAGTAAGTACGGCACTGAGATTTGAATCTAGGGTCTGGACTACCTCAAAGTCCATGGCCTCAAACCCAATGCTATACCTCTTTTCAAGGGAGGTGCATTTCCCATCACTAAAGATGTTCAAACACAGACTGAACACCCACTTGGCAGGGATATTATAGAAGGGATTCAAGTATCATATGAAGCTAAACTAATGACCATATAAATCCCTTGCAATTCTGACAGGCTTGTATTTCCATTTGTTCCTTGACAATTACTTATGTGAGACAAAGCCTCATGAATCCCAAATATCAGTAGACAATTTAAGAGGTATCTCTGTGTTTGTAGTTTTAAGACAATGCATAGGAGGACATTGTTAGTGATGTTTATCTAAGAGAAGCCTATGTTTATCGGTTTCTTTTACCAAAGAAATATGATGAGCTAAAGCAGGTCATTAACTGAGAGCTAGAGAGTTGAACATAATCTAAAGCTGGCTGGGTTGGGGTAGAACCACAGAAAGTTACGGCTGGGTTGCAAAAGACCTTGGAATCATTAAGTGGTTGTCCAGTGTCTGCTTCACTCCTTTATGAGACAAATACTCATTCAATGCCGTTATAACAGGGATCAATGTTGGACCCTGGGGGTGCAGGAAAGGTTCAGACAGACATGACCCTGCTTCAGAGAGCTGCAGTCTGCTGGAGGCCGCCACTTCTGTATCAGGGCAGCTCTAAGTGTGAGCTCAGGTAATTTATGAGCCCTGGCCTCCCCTTGGAGGATCTCCCCAAAATATATCTCTTCTACATGATCATACATCATCTGCTAAAAGTCATCTGTAATATCTCCTTCAGGTCTTATTTTTGGGGGCTGAGCCCTCCCAGTATGTCAACCATCTCTCTCACATGATATAGTTTCTAGACTGCCTGACATCCAGAAGGCCCTGCCCTGGATCCAGGTCAACAAATAGATTTAGGATACCATATTCCAATTGTGTTTCGGCCAATAAAGAGTATTGCTAAGCCTGCCTTTTCCTGCATTAGTTTTCCTACTTTTTTTTTTTTTTTATGACCCAAGAAGAGAACAAGCAGGGTAGCAGATAACATTCCTAGTAATAAAAACTACCACCCATTAAGGACCTACCATGTGCCAGGCCCTATGTCAAGAACTTTCCTGGCCTTAACTCCCTCATTCTCAATTATATTTCCACTTTAAATATGAGAAAACTAGTTACATGGCTAGTAAGTACTGAAACTGAGATTCAGAACTAAAAAACTTAAAGGTTTGCTATCTCCCGAGGTCAAGGTCTGCATCAAGTGCCGTCAATCAGAGATCATACCTTCTCTGTCCTGACACTTGGAAAAAGAAAAACTTCCATGATATTCATTAAGGGGGAAGTGCCTCAATCTCCCTGCAAAGCATTCTCCCCCTTCCCAAACCTCCATTTACTCAAGCAGCAAATGGGGCTTCTTCTCTTACTTATTTGCCTCACAAATATTTACTGAGTAAATACTATGGAACAGGTACCATTCTAGGTTCTGGGGATCAAGGGATTAATATTTACTGAGTAAATACTATGGAACAGGTACCATCTTAGGTTCTGGGGATCAAGGGATTAACAGAACAGCCTAGGTTCCTACTCTCAAGTACCTACAGAGATAAATAATAAATAAATAAACATCTAGTAATGCTTTTGGGAAGTGATACATGCTCTAGAGAAAAGTAAAGCAGAGTAAGGAGAAAGAGGACAGGGGTTGGTATTTGCGATGTACCCAGGATTTTGTTATTATTCAAGTATGGTGAGGCCAACAAATCGGGAGATGGTTGTCATTGAAAAGATAGTTTGCCACTCACAGTTTCAAGAGGAAGGCGCACACCACACCATGGAACGCCACGCAGAGAAGTGCCAGCCTCCGTGAGGAGGAAGACAGAGCAAGGGGAAAGAGTGGCAAAAGACTTCTTTGTGATTTTAGCGGGAAGGAATGGGTGAGGCCGGATAAGCAGCTGAGCAGTTGTGGGATTGCATAGTTGAATAATTTTGGTGGGCTCTGGCCTATAGGGGTGATCTCTACTACCTGGCCCTGGGTGACTTAGGGCAGGGGATAGTGTCTGAGAGGATAGGAACTTGACAAAAGGAGGTGGGTGGGGATCTGACTCGGGTTGGTTGGCTTGCATATCAAAGGCATTTTAAAATATAGAAAATAAAAGGCATGATCAATGCAATTGGGGAAAGGCAATTTCCTTTCCTCTGTGGACTGCTCAGGGAAGAAGTAGGAACTGAGCAAAGGCGTGTAGGAGGTGAACTCTGGGGAGGAGCCGTAGACAAAGAGAAGAGCCAACACCAGAGGCTACAGGGAACAAGTCTGGAGGGCCAGTGTTGGGGGAGGGGAGTATGTGAGGGGGAGGATGAAGGAGTCGGACCACTCAGAGCTCTGAAGGTCACGCGAGAGAGTGCGACCTGTCTTCTGAATGTGAAGGGAAGCCATTGGAGGGGATTTGGGGTTTGCTGGTTTGCATGTTGATGTCTCATTATAAAAAATTTCAAACATTTACAAAACTAGAGAAAAGAGTATAAAAAATCCCTATATTCTCATTGCCCAGCTGTAACAATCGTGAACTCAGATGGCCTAATTCCATATAAACCTATGTCCCAAACCCCGATATTATACAGAAAGAAATCCTAGATATCATGTCATTTTATATATAAATGTTTCACCATATATCTCTAAAAGAAAACTCTTTTTTTAAAAAAAAAAGCATGATCATAATATCATAATGATACCTAAAAAACAAAAATAATTCCTTAATATCATCAAATATTCATCATGTTTTTCCCTCCATGATTTTCATTTAAGTAAGATCCACGTCAAGTCCCCATATCTGTCTCATAAGCCTCTTTTCATCTATAGGGTCCTTCACCCCCACTCCCTCCACCAGCGCTGAGGGTGAGCAGCCATCCCAGTTTGCCTAGGACTGAGGGGCTTTCCAGGATGCTAGACTTTCAGTACTAAAACCAGAAGAGTCCTGGACAAACAGGTGGAAATTTGTCCCCCTCTTTCTTCCACCCCTTGCTATTTATTTACTGAAGTAGCCACGTTATTTGTCCTGTAGCATTTCCCATTGTCTGCTAAACGCTTTCTCGTGTCATGTAACGTGTACCTCTATCCCTTGTATTTCTTATAAATTGGCAGTGAGCTCTAGAAGCTAAATTGGATTCACGTTTAATATTTTGGCAGGAAAACTTCATAGGTGGTAGTATGTACATCCACACATGATGTAAGGTTGTCTCTTTTTTGTCTGATCTTAGCAGCCATTGATGATTGTTACCTAGACATGTTTTTTCACTAGAGAGTTTTTAAGTGGTACTTTTCTAATCCTATCATTGCTTCTTTATTTAGTAGCAGAAATACTTTTATAAAGAGAAACTTTCTCATCCATACTTGCTTACCCTGAGGTACAGTCAGTAGGGGGTTCTGAGAGGGGAATGTTTTTCTAAACATCACTCTGGCTGCTGTGTGACAGCAGACTGTCAGGGATTAAAAATAGAATTGAGAAAACTCCTAAGAGGTTAACCCAGTGTTCTAGGAAAGAGACAATAATAGTTTGAACTTGGGCAGAACTAGTGGAGATGAGAAAAAGTGGGCAGATTCGGGATGCAGAGCCAACGCTGATGGGTTGGATGTAAAGTGTGAAGGAAGATTGAAGAGACAAGAAAGACCTCAAGGTTCTGAGAAACTGAGTGGGTGATGGTGACATTTACTGAGATGGGGAGAACTTGAGAAACAAAGCTCATCTAAAGGTGCCTCCTTTTGTGTGATGTCACATGACCTTTTGAATTTTATAAGCTCTGGTGCATTAAACCAAATGTGAGGTGTAGGCCAGCAGATATCACTGGGGGAAAGAAGAAAAACACACTTTTCCATGCTTCTCAGTAGGAATATGTGATACACTCTATCAATATTGGTGTGGGGAGTGAGTGAGGGATGTGGGTGAGTACATTCATAGATTTATTTGTAAACTTGTTTACATTAAATGAGCTTACGAGTACCCACCATGGGTAGGAGACCATCTTGGGGAGAGGAAGTGGTACTGAGCTATGTAAAATGTCACAAGACAGAGGTAAAAGTAGCTCAGAGGTGGACAACATTTTACCCTTAAGGAAGCCCTTTCACATCATATCCTGAATCCTGCAGCAACCTCATGAGTTAGGCAGGGCAGGGAGTATTCGCTCCATTCTAGAAATGAGGAAACTGAGGTTTGGAGAAGATAAGTGATTTTCCCGTAGTCCCACTGCTTATAAACCAGAGTGAATGAAGCTTCACATCCACGTCTTTTGACTTCGGGGCCTTTGAGTATTTGGGAGCTTCTTGCTTAACCAAAAGCAAGTGGCGGACATCAGGCTTCAGTGGGATAGATACTTCAGGCATTAGTCTTTCCGTGGCCCCTCTTCAGAAGCCATGGTATGAATGACCGTTCTCACCCACCAGTGTCTTAGACCAAAAGTGGACGCTCCTTCCCCACGCTCTGATCCAAGCCCCCAACCCAGTTGCTCATCTTCACTGGGAACGTCTTCCCTGGAAGGTCAACGTCTATCAGAAACAGCTGTTTTGGTTTTCTTTTATAATGTACCATTTATTTCCCTCTAATTTTGAAAAGTATTACAAATTTGTTGTCTTTAAAAATGGAAAATACTCCCTCAGTTCAAAGATAAACATGGTTAACACTGTGCTGTAAGTCATCTGGAACTATATAATACAGATGTTTCCATAACTAACTCTACGTACATGGGCATAATAATGCTCTTCTGTCTTATAGCCTGCTTTTTTCACTTCATATATCATGAGCGTGTTCCCAACCATTAAATATTTATCAAAATATTATGTTTGCTTCTTCAGAGTAAGTTTAGCCTACCATATGGAAGCAACATTGTATAGTCAGCCATTTCCTTTTTGACGGCACTGGCCAATTTCACTTGTTTTCTTTTCCTTTTAACTTTGCTCATAAAGGAACAGGTTCACATGCACCCCAATGTTTGTCACACACTTGACTTGTTTCCCTATCCCTAATTCCATACAGCTGACCAATCCCTTAGTCTTGCTGCCTTAACTCCTTCCTTCTTGCCCTCTGTCTTCTCCCCCTCCAGGTCAGGCCCTCCCACCTCTCCCCCCTGTTGAGTGCACTCAACTAATTTATTCCAAGTAAGTAAGGTTCCTTGTGTGCTTGACCTCAAACCTGTCCTACATTGCTTCTCAGTCTCATTTCTTGAGATTGACGTCATCTGATCATCCACTTTTGATCATTTACTGATTGTCTACATGCTATGCATTTTCACGTATGTGACCTCATTTGATCTTCCCACAAACTGGCCATGGTAGACGGTATTTTGCCTCCTACTAGCATTCACTCTTCTTTCATCTCATAACCTTACTCCAGTTATTCTTTGTAGAGCCACCCACCCCTTAACACCAAGACCAAGTGATTTGGGTGGAGTGAGGGGTGCTAATAGCACATAGCAGTGAATGGGCATCTCACCAAGACTGAAGCCAAAGAGCATCTCACATTGCCCAAGACAGAGCAGTTGCATCAGAGATGAGCACGTGACCAAATGAGCCAATGAGAGGCAAAGAAAAATGTAGCTGGGCTGCTAAGATAGATGTACATTCTCTTCCCCAGGAAATGTACTGCCAGAACCACTACAACCATTTGCCCACCTGAGCCTCCCAACGATGCCAACGAAGAGGAAGGCAGAGCTGAGAGAGGGGAGACATGAGTCATGATGATGTTGGAGAAGCTGCAGACACACCTGGGCTTGAAGCCACTGATCTGGACTTGTCACTCACATGAGCAAATCAACTCCTTTTTTTTACAAACTAAAAGAGTCTTAATCCGTATACCTATTAAGGAGGTATTATTGGAAATTAGTGTAAATTAAGACTCCATAATATTACTTTAGGCAAATCATAGCTAATAAACAGCACAGCTAAGATTAGAATTTGGGATTTCCTAACTCTATACTTCGCTGTTCTCAGTAGTCATGAGATTAAAACCTGTTAACAATGTGGATAAGGGAAAATACACACAAACACACACATGCGCAAATCTCTAAACCTTACCATGAGATTTTAAATGATCTCTGTGAGCCTTTCTGCTCCTCTCTCCAATCAAGATATACTATTACACTAGAGAACTCTGAAGGTCTGCCTCACACAGTACAGAAGAATAGTCCTGAAAATGTGAGTACTTACTTACTTTTTATTAGTCAGACTTTATTGTGTAGAGATATTCTTTATTCAAAGGGATTTTATGGTGATCCTTCTTCTGCAAAGTGAAGAATCTTAATGTCAAAAGTAAATTAGTGCCGTAATTTAAATCTGGGCATCGATCAATCAGGATTGCTTAAAAATAAATCTGGTTTATAGTTTAAAGAGAAAGGGAATCCTGACAACATGCAGATCATATGTAAAAAAAAAAAAAAAAAAAAAAAAAAAAAGAGCATTTTTTTACTCTCTGTTTCAGGTGTTTGGACAAATAGATCATTCAAAATATGCAAAATGCCTCCAAAGATCTCACAGGGTAGAGATCCTCAACTGTTTAAGAAAAACTTGATAAAATCTTCTATGGGGACAATTGACTTATCTTGCAGGTATTCACTTAAAAAAATTTTTTTTGAGCACCTACTAAATTCTAAGGACTCTGTTAGGTTCTTGGGAAATGATATAAAGCAACAGTGAGAGAGCCTGCTCTCAGGGAGCTTATGGTGTAAAACATGCCTTCTGTGTGTGGTGCTGGAAACTGGGTATACAGAGAGAAATAAAACTGTAATCACCCCTGCCCTCACGGGGCTTGACCAAGTACAGTACCTCTAAACTGTTTTTGTTGTTTCACTCCATTATTAGAAAACTCTTGATGCATCCCTAATAAATGTATATTTACTAGTTTGTAAATTTTATACTTGCTCCACTTTCAAATATGTGTAGTTGAAAGCACACGCGCGCACACACACACACACACATACAACCAGAAAGCAAAAAGGATGAGACCAAAATTTAGTATAAAGAGTTCTGATATTTCCCTCCCACATCCCTCTTTGGAGACCACTAGTGCAGTGGGCTGGGCTTCCATTGTCCAAGTACTGCCCTAACTTGAGTTCCAGCTCCCTTTAGGCACTGTCAAGGATTGACCTTCCCTCTGGAGCTAGGGCTGGGCGGAGTATTTCTTATTCCCGTTTAGGGAGCCACCAATCAATGCCTGGCCACCATCACAGATCCTGTCTGGGATTTGCAGACTCCTACAAACCACTTGTGAAATCAGTGCAACCAGGATCAAATCAGTCATGTGACTGACTGAGTTTTCACTTTTCAACCATTGGCTTTGGCATTGGGTAGACACACTGCTTGAGTGAATATTCCTCATGAAATATCTCACTCACATACCAAAAATAGCTGGTTATTGACCAGTGCCAGAAAACTCAAGGACTAAGAAAGATCTCAGTGCCTTCTCTCCAGAAATTCATTACCTGGACAAGGCTGGCTGCTCACTCCAGCCAGGCCTTCAATTATGAAGCATCAGTATATCTTGTCACCCTCTATTTCCAAGGCTGAATTGTACAGCCCATGAACTCCAAGAAAACGGTGTTTCCTCACACCAATTTCTACTCATATGCCTGCAAATTAATTCAACCAACATTTATTGAGTGCCTACCTTGAACAAGACACAACGAATAGGAATTTATTTTTGCCCAATGACCTAAGCCAACAGAGATATGTGGGTTAAGAGACTCGGTTATATACAGAGCCCCTAACTTTAAGAAAATTATTTCCCGGAAAATGATTGCTAAGTGTTGTTTGCGTGTCCATCCCCTGGCATCATTGTGAGCATACATTAGCAACCAACAGCATGCTTCATTCCCGCACACGCTAATAAAAAATGATTGCTTGTCTTTCTGAAACCAAACCAATTATTCTTGTTTTTGTTGAATGGAA
Source organism: Balaenoptera acutorostrata (assembly GCF_949987535.1). Classification (NCBI taxonomy): domain Eukaryota; kingdom Metazoa; phylum Chordata; class Mammalia; order Artiodactyla; family Balaenopteridae; genus Balaenoptera; species Balaenoptera acutorostrata. Next base: position 84,828,768 of record NC_080079.1, read on the forward strand.
ATTTAGCTTGTGTTTAGTGACAGAGTAACTAAATCAGTCTTATGTGGAACCCAAGCGTCAATGTGGATCCTCTCGCTTTGCTGACAGGAAATGTAACCCAGATAGCTTATTTGATAAAACAGGGCTATTTTGGCTTTGAAACAAAAAACTCCACCCTTGCGACTTCAGAGCAAATGAACCACGCGTCCCCACCTCCATCTCTTTCTTTCCCCAGCGTCTGCCCTAACACAGCCCATTACGAGGCAATATTTTACACAACCAGCAGTATCAGCTCTGAGCTGGTATACACACGCCTACCTGATTGCATATCACCATTTCAGAACTGCTGCCTAATCACATTTTTTCAGGCTGTGTGAACAAAATAATGTTTCTTTAATTACGTGAACTCTTTATTTTTGATATTTTAATGACATTTTAGAAGATAGAACGGCCGCTACTCTTAGATCGGGTGGTATTAATCAGGTGTGACAGCTAGTTATTTGATACATTTTTAAATCCCACTTGTATTTTCACCAGAGTAATCTGGGACCTGATTTCTCAGTCCTGGGTCTGTAATGTCACTTGTGTTTCTGCCCATAATGAGCAAAATAATTGAACCAAATTAGCACTATCTATAATTCAGTGCTAGCTCAGAGGTCTTTTTTTTTTTTAATGAAATTAAAAAGCATTCTCCCCTCAGGATAAATGTTAATAAATAAAGGTCTGTAGGATCTACATTCTTTACTGAGTGTTGGTCCAACATACGTTTTTCCCCCGGGAGCTGCACCCAGCTGCCGAGCTGTAAACACGGCTGGCCCATTTCTCCACTGAGTGTGTGTCTTGTGCTGGGGAGTTGCTCTGACACACGTGCAGACTCTTTTACCTGGGTCATGACGCTGGGGACCATTTAGTGCATCTTAGATGCTGTTTGGGGATCACAGAGTATTAGCGTCGGGTACCACCTGGGCTTGTGCTTTAATTGTTAATTTGTTTGTCTCTCTGGTGGACCGAACAGAGAGGCCCCAGAGGGCAGGCCTGAGCGGCCTAGACCTCATCGGACTGTGTAGCCTCAACATCCAGCACTGTATTGGAGGCACTTGACCAGAAGCCATACCGTTCGTAAGCGTTTTTGTGAAATGCAAAATATAAATATTGCTCCGTCCTTTCATTTTACAGAGAAAGATGATGAGGCCCAGAGTAGACTTGATCAAAGTCACAAGACAAATATACTTGAATTCCATTATCAATTCCCAGGCCCGTGTTCCATTTACTACATAGTAGCCTCTACCTATAAAGCTGAATGTCCGAATGTTCAGTCAATAGTAAGAACTACAGAGCAGAGTTTCTCAAACTTGCACGTGCATATGAATCACACAGGGAGCTCATTAAAATGCAGATTCTGATTCGGTAGCTTTAGAGGAGGGCCAAGACACTGCCAGTCTCACAAGCTCCAGGTGATGCTGGACTCTGGTCTGTGGACCACATTTGAATAGTGAGGCCGTAGCAGAAACTGAGTGATCCTGCTGGCCCTGGGGTCAGACTGCCAGGGTTCAAATCCTGACTCTGCTGCTTTCTGTATGTTCCTCTACACCAGGCACAGCACTGCTACTATCTGCCAGCTTCCACACTGTGAAGTCCACAGGGACCAGGTGAACAAAGCAGACTGTAGGGCATGCAGGCAGTTGAGGAAAACCAGAAAATACATGTTCTTTCTAAGGTAGTGGCTGCTGTTTACATCGTGGGAACAAGGGTCCTTTGCTGCCACATCTTCTGAATTTTCATAGAAATCTTTGCATCATGAATTTCATATTTGGGGAAGGAAGTGATGAAGATAGATGATAGAGAGATAGATACATAGATAGACAGATAGATATTTGGGTGATATCTCAAAATTTTTTTCAGTTGGCAACGACTTAAAAACATTTTTGAACACCTTGCAAGGTGTTCCACCCATGGGCTACATCCTGCCCCTAGTCTGCTACTTCTTTACAAACAAGTTCTCATTTAATCTTCAAAACAACCCCATGAGGTAAATGAGTATTATTATGATTACCGTTTACCATAGAGGATACAGGCTTAGAACCACTCAGTAAATCACACCCAGCATGTAGATTTAGGCAGAGGCCAGGACTCAAGCCAGGAATGACTGATTCCAAAGCCCCCTCACTACACAGCCATGGCGACTGTCACCAAATCCTGCCCAAATCTCCCCAGTCTCTTAAATGTCCCCTGGTCCATGGCTGATGTGCTGTGTTCCAGCAAAAGGGAGAAGACGCCTATAACCATTAAAAGGAGTTTCCCTCTAGGCCAATCCACTTGGCCCAAAAGATCAAACTTGCAACACGGACCTCCTGAGCACTGTGCTGTCTCATTCCCACCACGAGCTCTTCCCTCACGCTCTCTGGAGGTAATGGGATGAAGTAACCGAAACACCACCTTGAATCTTGGCACTGCAAGCCACTTAACATCTAAATGTCAATTTGCCATATGCCTACCTCACTGGGCCAGTGTGAGAGCTAAATAGAGCCGTGTTCATAAAACATCTAAACCAGGCCTCCAAGTGATGCTCCGTACATCCCCACCATGTGTGTATAGACTCCCTGTAGCCTCCCAGGGCATCACCCCCAGGACCTGAACATGGAATCCAAACGATCCTTGTACGTCAGGAGATCTGACTCACAAGGTACCTTTCTCGGTAGCTAGTGGGGACGAAATCTCAGGCCACTGGAGCAGTGCCTGATGCCCCCGGGTACTCCCTCCTAGTCCCCCGCTTCCACCTTCTCTTCCTCCACCACCAGCACCTCCATTCTACCACGAAAGGTGATGCACCACAGGTGGAAAAGCCTAGACTTTGGAGACGAGCAGCCTGGTTTGGGACCTGGTCTGTCCCGGCTGTGCCACCTCAGTTATATCCCATAACCTACTGGAAGTTCAGTATCTCCAGTTGAGAATGAGAATCATAAGCCCCATCTCCTAAATGTTCTTTTTGTTTTTTTCAGAAAATAAATAAGATGATGCATGTAAAGTGCCTGATACACAGTACTCACTTTGCAAATTTAAGTTCCTTAACTCTCCCCTTTTATTCCTGTATCACCTCTGGCCAACCTTGCCCCAGGTCACTGGGTGAATAGTGAGCAGATCATGCCAAAGCTATAAACACTCCTTTTCTTAGCTTTGAAAAAAGAGGTAGCATCTTGTGAAGAAGGTACAATTATACCACATTCAGCCCTGGACTGGGAATTGAAAACTCAGATATTTATATACAATCCATGGAAGTGCAGACTATCGTTAACCCCACTTTAAGGATGGGGAAACTGAGGTTTCGAGAGGTTAAATCACTTTCTCAAAATCACTCTACTCTCAACGAGGACTCAGAGAGTCTCCTTCCTCAGTGGATACACACCGCAGCAAATCATCCTCCTACCTAAGGTCTCGGTTTCTTCATCCATCAAATCAAGATATTAGAAATATCCGGCCATGTAAGAAATTCATATTTTTGTCCTGGCCCTTAAGGGTATTTCCCATCACATTCTTCCCTGAGACTAGACCAGGATGCCGCACTGGTAAAAAGAGCCTGAGGGCAATGGCTCGCTCTCAAGCCCTCTGTTCACAAGGCATCTTGTTAAAGACAGGTAATGTTTGGTCATCTGCCCCAGTCTCCTTTCAAGCCGGCCTGTGTGGACAGTTGGGTAGTCTCCCTCTTGGATCTAAACTATTTTCAAATGGCTCAGATTTCTAAGATGGAAAGGATCCTTTTCATAAAGATCCAGTTCAGCTTTGATCATTAAACCGTTCCCTGCTTCCCTGTCAGTTTTCACCAAAGTGGGGAAACAGCCAATACATGCCCATCAGCTCAGGGGGTGGGTGCTGTGGATCGAGGCAGGAGAGAGGCAGGGGAGACCGCCGTCTCCTCCAAGCTGCGTGAGGACACCCCGCTGGGACCGAAACCCAGGGCGAAAAGAGCTTCCTTAAATCAAATTCTGCTCCCCTCTCTCCCCCTCTCCATTCCCGGGCAGATAAACATGTAAGGTTTATGATTGGATAAAGGTTTGGTTTCATTCCAAGCATAGAAATGGGTTTAGAAGACTTCAACTTCCTGTCTCCTAACTTTCCTGACCACAAATATTTTTTATTGTAAGCCATGAAAGCAAAGGGTTATTTAATAAATTAACACTTCAAATGCCTTTGGTTCAACCCTTAGTTCTAAGCTCAATTATTGGCCTCCTGTTCATTTAGCTCAGGCAGTTCATCCTGCCTCGCCTATTTCTTAATTCCTCTGCCTAAAAAGCTTTAGTTCCTATCCTTACTGTATTTTATGGTTTTACAATACTTTATTGAATTGCTATATTGTAATATTTCTGCCATTTCCCCCGCCCCCCAAATAATCCTTTATGAAGAAGCATGGACACAGTCTGGAATGCAGTGAAGTAAGCACAGCAGTCTTTATAGCATTTTACAAATTTCTCCGGGCCTCAGAAATCACTAATCACATTTAAAAAAAACAAAACAAAACAAAACAAAAAAAACCAACCTAGCCCTTTGCCTGCAGGACAATGCACGGTTTTTTATTAAAAGAGGAATTTAAATTCCTTCTGTGCACAGACTGTTTTAACTATAAAGACTTAGAAAATTAATTTTTGCCTATAATCTCTTATAGATAGTACTATAAAAATAGTTCCTCTTTAAGAAGCATATCTCATGCAAATATCAAAAAGCCTTTTATCTGTGTTCAAGATTTCTTGTTCTATTTCTGTCCCTTGTTCCCTTCTCTTAGCAGAAGATCAGACTTCGAGAGCCCTGGATCTCAGAACTTGCTGCTGGAAGGTAGAGCCCAGGGGCCGGCCACAGGTTGAGCTGCTGGACAGACATTTCACACGCAGAGACGCTGAGGGTCCCAGCTGAACCTCCTACTCTGTGCTGAACACTGTGCCAGGTGCCGAGGCAGAGAAGTGGAGGATTCAAAGGGCAAGAGAGACAGGGTTCCAGCCAGGAAGATCACGAAAGCACAGTGCTGGAGGAGCAGACCGGGCCCGCTGTGCAGCATGAGAAGCAAGGGAAGGAGGTAACATCTTTTAAGCAGTATTGCCCCAAACTTCCCTCCCTCATCAACCACCTTCGGGATTTTTGCACATCCTAGTACCACCCGTATTTTTTTTTTTTTTTTAACATTTTTCTTTAAATGATTCACTTTTTTATTTTAATGTAGATTCATCCTCAGCAATAATATTGGTTGAAGTCACTGTTTAATGTGCTTCTATATGTATTTTCAAATATATATAAATTAAGTACATGACTATTAAAATTTTTTAAATGTTTCATCTGGGCACCCCCTAAACATTACCTCAGGTATACCACCAGTCATTGCCATAGCACATGGTGGGAAACCCTGCTGTTATGGACTAAATATGTTCCCCCTCCCCAGAGCCACATGTTGAAATCCTGATTCCCCCATGTGATGGCGTTGGGGGTGCAGCCTTTGGGAGATAATTGGGTCATGAGTGTGGAGCTCTCGTGAATGAGATTAGTGCCCTTAGAAGAAGAGACAGGAGAGCTTGCTCTGGCTTTCTGCTCTCTACCAGGTGAGGACCAGCTGGCTGTCTATGAAGCAGGTAGCAGGCTCCCACCAGACACCGAATCTACCAGCCCCTTGATCTTGAACTTCTCAGCCTCCAGAACTGTGAGAAATAAATTTTTGCTATTTAAACTGCCCAATCTATGGTATTTTTGTTATAATAACCTGCCCTGATGAAGACGCCTGCCTTAAGATAGAGAAGAAACCAGGAACAGGAAGGGATGAGAAAAAGATGGCTAGGACTTGGCATGTGTGGAAAAAGAATCTCCAAGTTGTGTCTGGTGGTGATGGGGACTTCCCATCCGCATGCGCGCGCGCGCACACACACACACACACACCCACACACCCACACACCCACACACCCAAATGAAGCACTGAAGCCCGATGCTCAAGCGGCCTCCTTCCCCATCTAATGGCCTTCTGTCCCCAGAGCAGACCCCAGGAGACCTAACGCCCAGACCCTGTAAACTTATATTGTTTGACAGATTGCTGGGCCTGGATAAATCTGCCCAAATCCATTGTGATTCACTAGATCACCCATCCAAGCACAGATCCTATCATTGTAGTCCACAGGATAGGCTTTCTTTCATTGGGAAGAAAATCAGTGCTCATTTTTACATTCAGCTGCCATCAACATGGTAAATTTATTGCCCACAAAGGATATGATACCTATCCGTGCCCCAAGTGTTGGACGTTTTGATTTGCTAACTTCTAACTTCTGATGAGCTAGTTTCTGAAGTCAGCTGTGGGATCGTGAAAAGAGCCAGGTTATGGAGTCAGCCCAGACACTGACCAGATGCGTGACCTTGGGTAAGTTACTCAAATCCTGTGACCCTCAACTTCCAGATCTGTAAAATGGAGATAATGATACATACATCTAATAATTTCCTTTTTTGGTGGGAGAAGAACAAAATGCCTAGTGTACATAATAACGAAATGCCTACCATATAGTTTGAAATCACACAGTAAATACATTTTTAATATGAACTTTGCAGCCATTAGAAATGACAAAATCACAGTAATGAAGACTATACAAGCAATATCAAAAAATTCTTAAGATAATTTTAAAATATTTCAAATATTCCAATATTTCAATTTACTGTATTACAGTGTCTGTGTGTATTCCCTCTAATTTCACATAAGAAAATTTATGCATATTTATGTACAAAGACAAAAACATGGAAAAATAATTTTCATGCATTAGGGCTGAGATGCAGTTTGAAATTAAGAACATTAGCTCTTAAACTGAGCTTTAATCCCAGCTAGGCCACTTCCTAAATATATTATCTTAGCTAAATTACATAGTATCTCTAAGCCTTAGTTTCCTTTTCAGAAAAATAGGGATATTAATAATAGTATCAACTTCAGAGGTTGGTTTAGCTGCTATCCGTAAATTCTGGTCTTTAGTAAATTCACAGTAAATAGTACTGTAATTAGGTGGTAGGATTATGGGGATACTTGTACCTTTTAAGAAAGGATCTCTGTTCAATAATAGAAAGTTCCAGTGGCCAAGTTACAACCGCATTCACTGAGTTTTCTATTGTTCAACCCCAAAGTTGTACTGTGGGAAAGAGAGCGAAGAGCAAAGGCACCACTACCACCATAGGCTGCCCGGTCAAGGCTGAGCCACACCTGGGCCGCCTGTGACCAGCCAGAGGGAAAAAGCTGCTCCTGCCACGTGGCCCAGTCAAATAGGACCGAATAATCCAGTGCTTTTTTCTCACACAGAACACATACATCTGGAATATCCCTGAGCTGTGTCTCTACCACTGCCACTTCCAATTTTACTTCAAGCTACATTGGAAAATTTTAAATCCTCTTCAATTTGGGCTGCTTTTATTTGTATTCAGACTAAGATAGAGTGTGTATGCCAGGGGACAACTTGACCATTAAAAAAAATTCTATTTGACTGCATATATTTTTATCAATTTGGGAAAGCTATCAAAGCAGGCATTTTCACTTAAAAGCTTACAAATGAGGCTGATATTATCTGGTTGGGGGAGGGCTAGGGAAATCACTAGAGCCAAAAAAAAAATCCTTTTGTGTATCAGTTTCACATTGCTGTTGTCATGTACAGGATGTATATTCAAATGCGTTTGCACATTTCTAAACTGATCATACATCAAAATTAGAGCCATATTGTTCCTTTTACAGCGAAACTGTTTATATAGGAAATATTGTACCAAACATTCCCTGCCTCCACCCTGGCTTGTGACTGATTGCAGAGTGAGATAAAAGCACTTATGTCCACAAGCAGGAGAAAGCCTATATGCATGCAAGAAATCAAAAGAAGGTGTGATTTTAACACAAACACTGTTATCAACCAAAAAAATAAAAAAGTTACTAGAGTTTATGCAAATTCAGAGAAAGCAAAAAGCATATACTTATACACTGACAGTTTGAAATTTAGGGCTTGGGTTTGATAACAGTAGAATTCAGTTTGGTACAGTTTAAAACAGCCCCTGGATGCCATTTTATTTCCATGTGACCATCTGAATTAGAGTCATTTACAAGAGACAGATATGGCCCACTAAGGGGAATCCATTTCCTAATTCACTATAGGAAATGGTGATTAAAGCTGGCCACTGGTTCTTTAGTGTATTCACTAGAAGGGCTGTGTTGGTTTCAAGTAAGTGCAGCTGAATTTTCCCCCTTCCACGCTCAGCCATTTTTTTCCATCTTCTTCTTGCTTCAAAAACTTGCTCCAAGTACAAAGTAAAGTGGGAAGTTGGCAGTTATCCTATAAATCCGGGTTATGTTGTTAGGTCAACAAAATTGTAGATTTGATGGAGCTTAAAGGAATTTTAGAGATTATCCTATTCCACAGCTTTCAAACTTTAAATATTTTGTTAATGAAATCATACGTAGAACTCCAGCGTATAAATTAGGTTTTAACAGTATTTCACTAGTATAAATTTATTTAAACAGCAAGCAAGAAATAGTCCTAATTTTAACATTTATCTTTTATAAAGTCAACAAGTTAGAATGAAAATACTGATTTGATAAATCCAAAATATTGAAATTTGGGATTATGAATGATAGTTAACAGTCTTATACCTGCCTCAGCATCTAGTTTGCTGCTGTTGAGAACATCATTTCTCACAGAAATAAGTAGTGTAACAGTTTTTTGTGTTTTTTTTTAATGGAATCAGGAAACTTAATTTTACAATTTCAAATGTCAGAAGACACTGTATTCCAAGGTCTTCACAAAAACAAGGTAACCTGGCCACATGTGTAGAAGGATTGACAGACTTTAACATATAGAATTTGGGGGAATATAATTTTTGTTATTGCAATTCTTAAAATTGAATAGGAATGTACTATAAAATAAAACTCAAATTAAATGGTTGCAAAACCCCTGAATATGGTTTGGAAACCACTGAGCTAGTCCAACCTCCTTATTTTAAAAATAGGGAAGCCAAGACTCAGAATGGAAACGATTTGCCCAACGACGTATTGCGAAGTAAATGGCAAAGCTTCCTCAGTTACCCCTTTTTTTCTTGCGTCTCCCATCTCTCCTTCTCTGTAGATTATTCCTTGAGCACTAGAATATATATATATATATATATATATATATATATATATATATATATATATATATATATATATATGTTTTATTATCTCCCATCTTTAAAACAAATGAACCAAACAATAAAGAAACAAAAAGCCTCAATCACCCAGTACCCCAACATCTTCATAATGTTAATACCTTTCTACTACCATGTTTTAAATTTCTTGAAAAGTGTCAACAGATGCTATTGCCTCTTTAGTCAGCTCCAATCTGACCACCCCTCCTCCTCTTCCACCAATTCCCAAAGTCTATTTTCTTTTTGCTAAATTTTATTAGCCTTTCACCTACCCCAGGTTGCAAGCTTTATAACAACAGAAGTTTTTGTATTTTGTTCATTAATGCATCCTGATTCCCTAACACAACGCCTCACTCATAGCAAGTGCTTAATTAACATGTGTTGAATAAATTAATAAGTCATGTTAGAATCTCTACCATTTAAGAATAAAACAGATTATCAAAAATCTCTAAGGGCAGAGTCCTATTTTCAAATAAAAATTTATAAAGAAATAAAAGAGAAAGGAGATGGTTGGTCAAAAGCATCCGCCCTTCAATTATACTGCAATAAATTTTTTTAATTTTTTAATTTTAAAATTTAAAAGAAAGCAATTGCCCAGTAAGCACCCCTACAAAATAACCATTCAATAATCATACAAATTGTATTGTTGTAAGAAGGCAAGTTTTAGTTCGATTTTGTCACTCAGTTTTGCCTTCTCAGTTTTGTGTTTTATCAGTGTAGGTGACAAATGCTTTCATTTTCCCTAAGTCCTGCAGTTTGGAGGCTTAAATATGCCCTTTTGATTTTGCTTGTCAACCTGCTAGTTCATTTTCAAGCTCTGGTCTTTCTTGTCAAATGCAGCCAGTAGAACCAAGGCATAGCAGCGTTATTCCATTTCCCAAACTCCCATGCTTCCAAGTAATCACAGATGACATTTTTCACCCTTGAATATTGTATTATTTTACCTTCATATAACATGAGTTACCATCTTTCCGTCCTCCAATAATAATTAATTGCTCATTACCCAGCCCCAAACAGCACGTAGTTTGGCTATACTTCAATAAGAAATGACCATAACATTCTCATGGCTTATGATGATAAAGGTTTATTTCTCATTCATATTACATGTCAGCTGCAGGACAGCTGCAGCTCTGCTCCATGCGTCTTCTTTATTCAAGCACCCAGGCTCAGGGATCAGCCCCGACTTGGGACATTTCATTTTCATGGCAGAAGGAAAAAAAAAACAGTGGTTCTTAAAGCTTCTACTCAGACACCGCGAATATTGCCCTGCTGCTTACATTCCATTGGCCAAAGCAATTCACATGGCAAAGGCTGCAGCCAGTGAAGTTGGGATATATTCCTGCCATGGAGGGGGAGGTCCTGTAGAGGGAGAGGTTCTATAGAGATGGGAGCAGTAAAAAGGGTAGTAAATATTTTGGAAAAGAAAAAGTAATTATGCTGTCCTCTACAGTTACAATTTGAATATTAGGAATGAAAGAGTGGAGGCCCATGTTTCTAGTTTGGAGAGTATAGCACATGGTGAAGCCATCTCTTCAGTCCAGAAGCTTAGACAGAGGAGCCAAGTGATGAAGACTAAGATTATGGATTCCATTTTGAACGTGTTGAGTTATTTATGGCTGTGAAATCTCTGAATAGAAATGCCTGTTTGGCACCTGGTTTCAAACTTGGATTTGAGAGACAAGAACTGTGCTGAGATATAGTTCTGGAGTCACCTCCGTGTGGATTGTGGATGGAGCCATGGGTGTATGAGGAAGAGATGAAGACTTAGAAAAGTACATTCTTAGAACTCTAAATTTAGTTATCGGTGGTGAAATGAGAGCCTACGAGAGACTGAGAAGAAGAAGAAAAAGACGTATGAGAGGGCCATGTCATGGAAAGCAAGGGAAGAGATTTCAGAAACATGTCCACAATATCAAAATGCAAATAACTAATGCTAATATCTAATGCTTACTAGGTACCAACCATTGTTCTAAGTCCTTCACATACACCCTCTCAATTTACACTCACAACAGCCCTAGCAAGTAGGTTCTATTTTGTAGATGAAGAAATTGAGATAGGGAGAAGCTAGGTCACCTGCCCACAGTCATACGTAAGTAAAGGTGGAATGATGTGGAACCAAATGGTACAGCCCCAGAAATCACTCTCTACTTCAGAGGTTACGGAGGGAAGAAAAAAGAAGGTGGGAGCCTGATTGTCAAGGCTGAAGAGTGCATGGGAGGTGAAGAAATGGAGTAATGTGGGAATCCAGGGGAGAAAACAACGACGTCTGGCTGAGCTGACCAGGAAAATCTTCATCATCTTGGTAGTAAAGGTGAACATAATTTGGACGTTCTTTTCTCCATGCACTCACCCTTCCTTGTCAAAGCTATAGTTTGGAATCAAGATCTTCTGAGAACTCCATCTAAAGGGCAGACCTATGGGAATTTTTTCAACCTGAGGAGGTTGTCACTTCCCCGTAATGACCATCCTGCCTTTGGATCCTGTGGCTGAGTTTGCTGGCTGGTCACCAGCATTTCCTTTTCTCCTCGTAAACACAGCTACGTTTCCCAGGCTCCTTTGCATCAGATAAGCCACATGGCTGCGTTCTAACAATGATCTGTGGAAAGTAATGATGTGCTGCAGGCCTGGCCCATAAAGAACTCTGCTATTCAATCCCCCATTCTCCTCTCCCTTTTGCTTGCCCAGCATGACCTGCACTGAGAAACCACATGTTGAGGAGGGCAGCGCCTCCATTCACCTGGACACCCGAGTGATGGCACGGAGCGTCCACCCACCCTAACTAATGAGGAACATCTGCACAGGACTGTCCCATGAATGAGACCATTTTATGATGTTGAACCTCTAACATTTTAGAATTTGTTACAGCAGCTGTTACAAACATAACCAACAAAGATCTCTTTCTCTGTTAGAGCCACCTCACATTTCCATTTCTTGAATACCTTTGCATCTTCCTAGGAACTTTTTGTACATCTCTGATCTTTTGAACATCATAAATTGTATGATCTCTGGAGAAGAGATAAGAAGATAAAATCCAAATCTCTTTAGAGGAAGAGATCGTGTTTCCACATAGAATTTTACTCTAAACTCCTTTGGGCCCCTTTTCCTTTATAGACAAAGAAGAGCATGGAATAGACAGGAGGCCTAAGCCTCTTTGTAGCATAACAAGTCTGCTTCTGTGATGCAGTGACGAAGGTGTCAATGAGAGCATGCATTGATGTAATGGGAAGGTCACCAGATTCAGAGTCAGATAACCTTATGGCACCTGCATCCCTCAATTTCCTCATTTGTAAAATATGAATAAAGATACCTACTTTTCAGCCAATGATGTTTATTTATTCATTTAACTGACATTGCTGAAGCACCAAATTGGTTGCAATGCCAACATGAAATGAGCGTGTATATCTGGAGGTGCTTTGTAAGCCATAAAGTAAAGCACTCACCAATGGCTGACGATGCTGTCTCTATATCTCTCTAGCTAGCTACATTCCTGCTAATGTGTGTCTGTGTTTGAAACCAGTGAGAGAGCTGTGAATGTGCACTATCATTATAACCAAAGGATTCCAGTCGATCTTGGAGACTGCAAAAAAGGATTTTATAAAATGGCCCCCCATATCCCACTGGCTACTTTGCAACTTCCTCACCTAGAAACACTGGTTTCGTTCCCCTCCCCATCCTTATGTGCTGGCATCGCCAACACTAGGGCTCTTCCTCTTTTTACAGACTCTGCTATTCCCTCAGTGCGTCAAATAGGCAAGAAACAGAATTGCAGCCAGTGGTGAGCAGGGAGCAGAGCCCATCAGTCTGCTACGCCATGCCAACTCACCTTCAGGGTCAGCGTTTCAACCACCAAGGCAGCTCCATCAGTATTAGGTAGGCAGATCTCATCTCCGTAATTCTCAGTAGATTTCAAGGGCATGTAGAAATCTAGAATCAAAGAGCTCTACTCTCTCATTAACCACCTGCCAGGGCTACCATGGTCATCGGCAAAGAAAGCTGCTTCGCACCTCAGATTTGGGATCATTGAACGTCAGGACAGGAAGGAGGGTGAGGCTGGTAGGCAGTTCTCTGGTTCTTTTTTTTTTTCTCTTACAGAAAACATTTCCGTTTCTGAAAGAATTCTGCAACTAAATAGCTGCATAAAGGTTCGTAAACCACTGAAGGACACGTCATGAGGCAAGTGATTTACTTTCCAATCCCCAATTTCCTCAACTGTAAAATATGGGAAATAATTTGTGTTTCTTTCTGCCACAAGGGATTGTGGTGAGCATAAATGAAATCATTTCCACAGATACAGGAGGTATTACTATTACTTTCTTTATCACTATCTTCCTGAAGACCGGCACCAAGACCTGAGCCTCAAAATCATGTCATCAACAGCGTATATTCTAGGTCAGCTGTACTGGATATAAGACTAGATTATTTCAGGTTTAAAATATGCAGGATCTCTCTGAAATTAAGACTTCGGATGGTAGTAAAGTCTCAGAAATCCAGGTACTGCAAATTCAGAATGTATCACCCCTTGGAGGGAACTAAAACCTACCTTTGCACTAATTATGAAATAAGGACTTAATGTGTAAACGAGGCTTCAAGGGGAGTATAGACCCTACTCTCGAGTTAGTCATCAAAGCATTTTGCTCAGAACTTTTAAAATTATTTCAAAGCAACCTCTTCCTATAAATAAGTAATATAGCAATTCTGAAATATTCTTACCTCTTTGTTACGGCAAGTGCCATAAGGGCCTACTCATGAAGCTTTTGTTAACTGAGTTTCCTTAATTAAAAATGTATTGGTGAAAATATTCTCTAACTTAGAATTTATACCAAGAATGAAAATTACCTTTTATTGAGTCCTCATTGATGTTAGGCCACTGTTTTACGTGTTTTCACACACATCATCTCATTTAACCTTGATGCCAACATGACAACTCCATGATGTATTGTAGAGGAGATTATTTTTACCAACAGGAAAGCCAGGCTCAGAGAGTTTAATTAACTTGTCCAGTGTCCTGAAGCTAGAAAGTGCTAGAGCAGGGATACAAACCAAGGATTACCTGATTCTAAAGCCCTTTCTCCTGACCATTTTTCTCTTTTGTCTGTTAATTAAGATTGACTTTAATCCAGTTAGGACAATTTAGTAGAGACTTTGCTACAATGAAATTTACTAAGAGGGTCAGTCTTCACACCATCAGCTGGCACGTTCCTAGAAGACAATGGCCACCCTTGACCAAATCTTTATTAAGTCCCTTCAGCCTGCCTGGGTGTCATTATCTGTGGATGCCAGGGAAGGTTTGATGCTCATGACAACTTCCAAGTTCCCATTATTGTCAGGGAACTGATACGTTTAAGAAACGACCTGTGTAAGGTCACAGTATCACCCGGCACATGGGAAGCGAGCATGGAAGTTTAACTCAGGGACTATTAGGCTCATGGACCATCTTCCCCTTGACCGTCTTCTGACATTTCTCCATGCAGCAGCCCTGGCATATAGAGGGAGGGTAAAGGACAAAAAGCATTAGTCTTTCTTGATCCCTCCCAAGAAAGAAAAGAGAACCAGCTGGAAAGGGCAGTGCAGTTGTTTTGCGGTAATACAGGCTTTCGAGGGAGCTGGCCCCAATGTCAGGAATGTGCAACTCTATCTGCTGCTGATTTTCTCCCCAAAGAGAGACCCTCTGGAACATAAACGTCAACCAAGAATTGGATTTTTCTTACAGTGTCAACAATTACTTTGTTATTAAAGAAAAAATCTGGGAGGGAGACAGCAGATGGGCACATCTGACATGGGGCAGGGAGGAGGGAGCAGTGTTCCAGGTAGTGGAGAAATTGTTCAAGGACAATTTGTGTATGAAAATATAACCCCTATAAATCTGCCAGAGCCAACAGGGCTGAAGACGAATCACTTACGGAAATGTGTCATCTCTCCCCAGCAAAGCTGACCAAAGGCTTAATTTAGGTACACGCCTTGCTTGTGCTGGGTTTCAGATATTTTTTTAAGTGAGGCATGGGCAACAAAGAAGTAAATTGATATCAGTTCCCCTGCCTTGTCCCGTTAATAGCATCTTTTGCCTCCTGGTATTTTTAGAGCTTTGGTTCAAAATATAAAAGCCTATGCCATAATCCAGACCAGCGAGCATATCATTACCATGGCAATAGAATATTGGCCTAGGAGTTGGAGAGCCAACTTTTTGTCCCAAAGCCACCATCAACTTTCTTGTTCTTGTCGGCATGAAGGATGGAAGAGCTGGTCCATTATTTAGCCAGTTGAGAACTGCCTAAGCAGCTCATTTAAGCCATTAAGACATAAGTCACATTAGGGCAGGGAATTTTTTTCCTATTCATGCTGTGTCCCCAATGCCTGAACCATGACTAGTTCACAGTAAAGGGTGGCATTAATAAATGAAGCATCAGTTCATTTATCCATCTCAAAGACTGATGCAAAATATGCATGGGTTTTCCTTCCATGGAACTGCAAATGATACTTATTATCTCACTCAGCGTTTTCTCTGAGACCTGGAGGAAGCATATTCCCATATTACTTGAACAGCTGGTCCATGATTTTGGAGTAGGAACTCACCTCTGGGAACATCCTGCACCAACAAATACCTCCACTTGATTTTCAAACCCTCCCTACCAACTCTTTATTGCAGTGGCTCACTTTTTTTTCTTTTTTTGTTTTTTTTTGACGTGGACCATTTTTAAAGTCTTTATTGAATTTGTTACGATATTGCTTCTGTTTTATGTCTTGGGTTTTTGGCCGTGAGGCATGTGGGATCTTAGCTCCCAGACAAGGGATTGAACCTGCACCCCCTGCATTGGAAGGCGAAGTCTTAACCACTGGACCGCCAGGCAAGTCCCTGCAGTGGCTCACTTTCTTAACTTCATGTGTTCACCAGCTTGGATAATATAGGTTACAGACAATTACACAAAGAGCTGTGCTCAGAATTATTGCTGTCTAGATTATCCGATTCCAGTTTCATTTCCTCATACTTTTTAAAAATGAATGATCTGTCTGCTTTTCACAGGAGGTTTTAGAAGAGAGTCTTCTGATATGACCTTGGTTGAGTCACTTCTCCTTTCTGGGCCTCCATTTCCTCATCTTGGACACAAGACAGTTGGACCAGATCAGAGGCACCAATATGGCAACACTCAAGAGTGGATGGAAACCATAGACACGTCTTATGTGACCAACATAGAGGGTTTTGGTTTTTTGTTTCTGTGTGTGGTAGGAGGTAGGGGAGTTTAGTTGCTTAGTTGCCAAAAGATAAAGACATTTTTACATAAGCATCCAGAAATCCAAATTTCTGTCTTCTCTTTAGAAATCAGATCTGGCGACAGTGGGTTCAAAGCCACAGAAGAACAGTGGGGGACTGTGCCCATTCCAGATAGTTTGATCTCTCTGGTTCTCCCCGTGCCCCCAGACCCACTTCACTCCTTAGTGCTGACCCCTGAACTAGATGAGCTCTGAAATTCCTCCCATAATAAGCATTCTGTTATTCTAGAATTATATAAAATACTGTCAATTGGTATTAGGTCACTACTAAGCATTTAATGAGGGTCGACGTTGGGTAAAATGTTGTTACTATCTATGATTTTATTTTTAGTTTATTTATTTGGCTGTGCCAGGTCTTAGTTGCGGCACTCAGGATCTTTAGTTGCGGCATGCGGGATCTAGTTCCCTGACCAGGGATCGAACCTGGGCCCCCTGCATTGGGTGCTTGGGGTCTTAACCACTGGACCGCCAGGGAAGTCCCTATGATTTATTTTTTAAGATCATGGGGCCCCTTGATGCTCTGAGTCTCAGCTTCCTCATCAGTAATGAGGGGAATGGGCTGCTGATCAAGGGGCCATGAGACCCAGAGGTTCCATGCAACCCACCGACCTCATTTGAACGTAAAGCTGTAGGGTTAGAATGCTGCCTGTGTGGCTGCTTCTCAGATACGCCCAGATATTAACTGAATGTCTGTAAACTCTTAACACTTTTCTCACTGACATTCTTCTAGTCAATGAAGTAGATAGCGTAAGTAAGACAGTACATTTTTCCCGTGGGACTCAATAAAGCTATTTTTATTTTGAATGGAAAATAAATACAGCCCATAAATTTTGTTTATTTTTTTTCTGAGTAATCCCTTCCATTTCTCAAATTCTGTGATTCTGTATTTTGTTATGCCTTTCCCCACCCAGGACAAAATACTCTAAAACAAGATATTCTATAAATATCATATTTGTAGAAAAGAATAAAATTGAAATTTCCTAAATACGCTCTCAATGCTTTTCAATATGATTACATTCTGGTGTCACGGGAGCCCTGTGAAGTAGTTATTGTCATCCTACCTTACTGTGAGAGACCAGTAAGAGCTGGTACTCAGTGTGGTCTGATTAGAAATCCCAAGCTTTTCCCACTATACCTTTCGGCCTCCTAGAAAAGTCTGTTTTCCAAATTGTAGCGATTAGGTGATTTTAGGTGGAAGTAAGCACTAAGGAGTTGACTATTCCTCTATTACTGACTGTTAGTAAATACATATATTCTTCTCATCGAGGAACTTATTTTAGTTTTAGAAATTTGTAAATCTCCCAGGTTCATCAATAATTATTTTTCATTATTGACTTTTAATTTATTTTTTTAAACTTCTAAACAACGTTTTTGTTTCCACTGTACTTATTTTTATGATTACCTTCTGTTTACTGCAAGTGACACTGATTTGTCTTTTAGTCATAAAAAGTTTTGAAAGTGAGTCAGTATAAATAAGTAAATCACAGCCAGGTGGCAAACAGTGCAGGTGGCAAGTTGATATGGCAAAAATCAGAAACACAACATGCTAATGTCTGAAGTTGGAGGAACACTGGTCTGGAGGAGGAGGGATGTGGTCAGGGCTCTTGGGAGGGGCTGGCTCTATATACAAGTCAATTAAAGTCCGTCTTCTGGGAGCAGCAGTCTTGTTGCCTGAATAGGGAGAAGGGCCAGAAATAATGAAGTGTCAACAGGGCAGCATGTTCATCAAGGAAAAGCTCTCTTTTTGTCTTCTCAGTGTTCTTCCTCATTTCCTCCTCAGTACACCTCTGTCCTATCCCCCAGCTTCACCCCACCCAGCACCTGTTATTTTTCTATTAGGAAGCTCATGCATTTTTAAACCCTGCTTAATTGGTCCCTGACATATCTGTCATCTCTCTTGAGCCCTAAAATCACTCAAGTAAAAACGTTCTCCTCTCCTCAGTAGAGCAAATGGAAAGTATCTACATACAAATAATAAAATAAAGAAATAAAGATTCCTTCTCTAGAAAAGAACATCAACTAGAGTACAAAGTAGAAAACGCCAAGTGTTTAGGAAGACATCAGCTTTGTTTTATTTAATTGCTCCATTGTTTGCAATAAATTCTTAACAGCTTGAAAATCTAATTTTTTTCCACTACCAATTTAATCCTTGGCCACTTGGCAAAGTGACTTTTTTTTTCTTTTCTGCCTCTTGTTACCCCAGTGCAGAAGCTGGGTATTTGGATATGTGAGTCCTGAATTATGAACACTTATAAGAAAGATACCAGCTCTGTGCTGGGTATAGCACCAAGAGCTATCAAGACCTAGACTGTTGCAGATTACTGGGAGCAGACTATCTCTCCACCCTACCGTGGAACAGAGACTCAGAACTTGCAGAGAATAGAGACAGAAAGTCTGCAGGGGTAGTTGATGTGTAGTGAAATCTTTCGTAACTCAGAAGACACAATTGCATCTAACTTTTATAGTAACCACATATTACTCATTATAAAATTATTGCAGGATTAGAAATACATGCCAAATATGCCATAACTTCCTCCACCCAGACTATGGCAGGCATTACTAGTCAATCATGCAACTCTTTCCTATTAGAATGGGGCTGGAGAAGGAGGGCCAGAAAGGACAAGAATCTCCCCTATTCCTGATGTTTCTTTCTTGTAGAGGGAGCACCTTTAGTGTAACACTTCTGGCTTCACACTGTTTCCTCACTTTTTCTTCCTCAGGGAAGGAAAGAGACATAATCTGATACGCGAGCTTTGAAAGAAACAGTAGCCATGGGTTGCCAGGCATACCCACCCAGAGAGTGTATACTCCTGACTTTTCTCTACCAGCTAATGAATGTATCAGTGAAAGCCTTGGCCTTGGGCGAGATTTGCAGTGACCCAGTGCTGCCTAAGACAAGTGGTGTTTCTTTTTTTTTTTTTTTTTTAATAAATTTATTTATTTTTGGCTGTGTTGGGTTTTCGTTGCTGCACGTGGGCTTTCTCTAGTTGCGGCGGGCGGGGGCTACTCTTCGTTGCGGTGCACGGGCTTCTCATTGCGGTGGCTTCTCTTGTTGAGGAGCACAGTCTCTAGGCGCGCGGGCTTCAAGCAGTTGTGGCACGTGGGCTCAGTAGTTGTGGCTTGTGGGCTCCAGAGCACAGGCTCAGTAGCTGTGGCGCACGGGCTCAGTTGCTCCGCGGAATGTGAGATCTTACCGGACTAGGGCTCGAACCTGTGTGCCCTGCATTGGCAGCCAGATTCTTAACCACTCTGCCACCGGGGAAGTCCAAGACAGGTGTTGTTTCTTTAATGCCAGAGGTAAGGATGGGGAAACCCACGTGCACAGCAGATATAACTCACATTCTCCAATTTCAACTTAAAAAAAATTTTTTTATTTTATATTGAAGTATAGTTGATTTAAAATGTTGTGTTAGTCTCAGGTATACAGCAAAGTGATTTAGTTATATATATACATATATCTATCCTTTTTCAGATTCTTCTCCCATATTACAATTATTACAGAGTATTGAGTTGAGTTCCCTGTGCTATACAGTAGGTCCTTGTTGATTATCTATTATATATATATAGTTGTGTGTACATATTCTCCAATTTCAACTTTAACAATAGCAAAGGTAATGTTTGACTCTCTGTCTTACTCTTTTGCCCAGTTAAAATTGAGACCTGGGGCTTAAGAGAAAGGTGATATTTACTGAGTCCCTCAAAACCCCTCAAAAGAGCAATTGATTAGGGTTTTCACGGGAAATTAATGTTCAGTCTAATACACGCCAGGAGCCACAAGGTGCTACAGTTTAAGCTGAAGAGAGACATGAGGTCAGTGTTGTTTAGGGCCATCTGCTGACCCCTAGACAAGACCCTACACAGGAGCGACAATTTTCATCACCAAGTTCTAGAGATTTTGCAATACAGAGAACCAATTTTGTCATTGCTGCAGACATAATCTGGCCCAGGCAACTAACCCAACTGATCAAACTCATAGGCAGCTCTCTTATGCTTCTGTTGGAAATGTAAATTGGTACCATCTTTTATGGGCCAGTTTAGTAGCATATAGCCATATTGTAAATGTATTTACACTTTGTCATGGCATTCCACTTCTGTGTATCTATCGCACAGAAAATGCACAAAAATATATGTTCAAGTTCACTGCAACACGTAATGGAAAATTGTAAACTACCTAAATATCCAGAAATAGAGAAAAGGTTAAATAGTTGTGGGATATTATGCAGCATTTTGTTCTTTCCTGTGGTGTATCGCTACTGTGTGTCAGTGAGTGGCACGGGGATAGGTGAGAAAGGAATGTCCACTTAGTCCACATTTCTTCTATTTGAAATTTTAAGTGAATTTAAATTTACTTAATTTTATAATTAATCATTAATAAGAAAAATTGAACCCTGATGTAATAGTTTTTAATTCACAGTCTTTGTTTCCTGGGCACAGGATGCTGCCGCCTGTCGTTTAGATTGTTCCCCATGATCAGAGGGCCTGGCGCTGAGTGAGAAATCAGAAGGCTGGTGGATGAGCATGGAATTGGGGCCAAGGTAGCAGCCATCTAGAGGAAAGAGTTCTCCCAGACCCAGGCGTGCCTGAGTAACCCTTTCCCTCATAATAGAATCCAGCTTTCCAAGGACTGATGTTCCTAAAACTGCCAAAATCGAAGTCTCCTCCTTTACAATGCTGGATGAAGATCATCGGAGTCTTCTTCTTTGGGTTCTTATTTCAGAAACTTCAAGCAGATCATAAACACATTCTTTCTTCTGTCAGATCCTAATACAATGGGTTGAGTTTCAGCTTTGACCAGGTGACTGCCCTTGAGAAGATGAGAGCTGCCTACCTTCCTCTTGAAGAGTCACGTCAGCGTTCTAAAGGCTGCGGGTAAAAATTCTATCTGATTTTGTCTCACTCAAATTTATATAACCCATTTTTCTTCCTGAAAAAAACCTGTTTCATGGATCAAAGTTTACTCAGTACTTTAGGAAAACTTGCCAAAGTACTATTTTTCAACATGTTAATATTCTCCCTTGATTGGACACAAGCTATCCATATCTCCCTATGACCTCTTCAGCCGCTCAGGCTTTTTCTTGATGAATGTCATTTCCAGATAGTTGGTCTCACTGATCATATGTGAATTCTAGGTATTGACCACCCACCCTTATAATCACAGTCTCCTCTGTGACATAGGATTTGGTTTGTAGTTTACAACAGTGCCTTGGATAAAGGCTTTCTCACGTCTGTGATTTTATTTTGTTCTCACAAGAGTTTATCAGGTATGAGTGTCTCTGTGTCATCTGTCCTACTGGGGAGTGAAGTAACTGAGAACATGTCTTAGTGATGATGGAACCAAGCCTCTAACTGGTATCTCCTACCTTTCAGTCTCGAGCTAGAAGCCCATTAAACCCTTGCACAAAATAGGTTCTCAGTACACTGGACTTTTTAAATCACTTGAAGCCTGGTGCACTGAAGGCTTAGTCTGGTAGATGATGTCTAACTTTAAACCACTAGGCTTCTCTCTATTAAAATAAATAGGCTGGCACCCCTCTAGTCATGGCTGTTCGTTTACCATTGTTGTTATCTAGTAGCACTCCTGTCCCTCAGGGGAAGAGCGATGCAACTACAAAACTTATTCAAAAAGTCATGGAGGGACTTCCCTGCTGGTGCAGTGGTTAAGAATCCGCCTGCCAATGCAGGGGACGCGGGTTCGAGCCCTGGTCCGGAAAGATCCCACATGCCGCGAAGCAACTAAGCCCATGTGCCACAACTACTGAGCCTGTGCTCTAGAGCCCATGAGCCACAACTACTGAGCCCGCGTGCCACAACTACTAAAGCCCACGCGCCTAGAGCTCGTGCTCTGCAACATGAGAAGCTCGCGCACCACAAAGAAGAGTAGCCCCCGATCTCTGTAACTAGAGAAAGCCCGCGTGCAGCAACGAAGATCTAACGTAGCCAAAAATAAATAAATAAATTATTTTTTTAAAAAAGTCATGGAGTTCCACAAATATTGAGATAATTCTCAGTTGATACCACCAGAGAGTTCTTTATAGAAGAGGGGCCCTTGAGTTGGGTTTCAATGAATGATGAGGAAGGGAAGGTTGAGTAGAGGCGTTCCAGGAACATGAATGTCATAGACAAAAACTTGACAGTAATGAAGTTTTTTCTGTCCTTTCAAGATCCTGTTTCCCACTATTTAGATAGAATATTAAAGATCATCAAAGGCAGTAGTGAAAGCAATTCCTCTTTGTCTGAAGTCACCACTGAGCTTCAAGAGACAGCCAAATGTTAGGGCTCTAGGCACATTTTCTTTGTAAACTGGTTTGCAAAGAAATTGCATTACTTGTTCTTGGGACTAAGTTGCTTATCAGTGGCCCATTCTTCGATTTACACAACTGATGTCTTTTCATTCTTATGCTAAGTGCTATGCAAACACAACCTGAAGAAAATCCTCAGACACCTATCTCCAACTGTGCTACCACCCCTAGGGCCCTACAGTTTAACTTCTAGAGTTGGTAGAGCAGTTAGGACTTCCGTGTCTCTATTTCCCAACTACAAAATGATGTGGAAGAGCAAGATGCCAAAGGAGGAGACCCTTGAGGGTGTAGATGAGCAGACCAGTGTTTGTTGAGCGAGGTATTGGGAAGCGAGGGATTGGGTGCAAAGCCAAGCAAAATCCCCAAGTTATCCAAATGAATTCAATTGATTTACTCCTAGGCTGCTTCTCAGATCACATACCCTTTGCATGGTACCCAACTGAAAAAAAAAAACAAAAACCATCTACCAGTAAAGCACTTCCTATCTGGCAGAAAAGTCAACTACCCCACCAAAAATCACACAATACAGTTATTTACCCATTTTGGGTTCCCTCAGGGCTCAATCTCCCATAATAGATGGTTTTCTTTTTAACCAGATAAATTTATCTTCTTTGATTAACTAGAAAATGTTCCTTTCCCAGGAGATGGTGCCTTAACACCCGAGGGTCAATTTTATTCCTTTATTTCTAAATCCTACAAATTATTCACGTCCCCTTAGACGCTTCCTCCTCAGTGAATTTGGGCAAGTTATTTAATCTCTCCATGCTTCAACTGCTAAAAAGGACTACTGAGAGTGCTTATATCATAAGAGTTGTAAGGATTAAAAGAAATAATTCAAAGTATTTAGTAGCGCTCCTAGCACATAATGAGTGCTCAATAAATGTTAGCTATTAATTTTACTTTGAACATTCTCTGGTTACAGTCATTGCCTGTTTTGCACATCTGCAAAACGTTTTCCAGTGGCTAAGGCAAGGAAGTTCTAGTACTTTTTCTTTCTATATATATCTCATAAGTAATACATTGTAGAAAATTTTGAAACTACCAGAAAGTACAAATAAAGAAACATAATTGCCTTAATTCTACTATCAACATCAACTTGTATGTTTTAAGTTAAAAATATTTCCTTTTAAAAACAAGAGTATTTTTAATATCTTTCCAGGTCAATAAACATGTTTCTATTACATTCTTAATATGTGCATATTTTCCTTTATTAGTGTTGCACCATAATTTATTTAGCCGACCCTGTATTTCAGTTACTTATGTTGCTTCCAACTTTTTCTTATTTTGAACAATGTTCTGGGGTAAATTTTATATTCCTTTTGTGAACTTGTCCAAAATGTTCTTTAGCATAAATTCATAAGAGTGAAATTTCTGGGTTTGAGGGAATGCTGTATCTAAAGGACTTATTATATACTGCCGAATTGTCTTTCAGAAGAACTGTGCAAAATTGGCAGTCTCCCCAGTGGGGCAAATTCCATGCTCTCATTTCCGACCCAATACTGGCTACTATTTAAAATATTTGTCAAGTTGATGGGTATAGACCTAATTTCATTTTTTAATTAAAAATTTTTATCAAAAGTAATAATGAAAAGTAATGATGAAAAATTTTTTATCAAAAGTAATGATGAAAACTTAATACATTCACCGAACATTTGAATTTTTTTCTTCTGTGACATCCCTGACAGTTTCAACAAAGAGATGGTAAAATGTGTTGTTAAAAGCACAGACTCTAGACTGATTACCTGAGTTTGAATCCATATTGAATCTCTTTCTAGCTGTGTGACCTTAGGCAAGTTACTTACCCTCTCTGAGTGTGCCTCAGTGTCTTCATCTAAAACTAGTGGCTAATACTAGTGCTTACCATATAAAGTTAAGTACATGCAGGCATTTCGGACAATGAGCTGCTGTTACTGTTGGCCCATTTTTCACTTGGTGTTTTGGACTTCTTTAGGTGGACGTGGTGAAGAAGGCAAAGTGGAGGATACAGAGAAGCGACAAGGTAAACAGAATGCATAAAGAAACATGAAGTGTCATGCTAGCTCCTACGTTTGAACCTTTCCAGTATTTTCACGTGTTTTAAAGAGTGAAGAACAAGAATGGTTTCATGCATTGTTATCCACTTTGTGAAACCCAGTTTAACCCAAATGAACAGAAGCCGTGACAACATGGAGTTTTCTTGGTCTACGCACGACACTGTCCCCCAGCTCAAGCAGCTCCCAGGCTGTGCTGTCTTTCACCTATAATGACCCATGTTGAGCGGGCCTGGGGAAGTACAGCTACATTTGTCCCAGAAGTCTAGGGGCCCCAGCCTCTGGATCTCAAAATTCAAATTATCTAAGAATACCTCTCCTCTCCCTGTTACGAAGCACAAAGAGGAATTTTTAGAACCCAATTTTGTACTCTACTGTTGTCCTCAGATTTGGGTGACACTATCTAGAAATGCACACGGTCCCAGAGATTTCATGGAGGGTCAAAAGGAACCTCAGAGCTCATCTAGTTGAACCTCTTCATTCACAGGGAAGGTTCTGGATCACTATAGTCACAACAGATCCAAGAATAGGAAAGCAGAGAGCTCAGGGTGCTTCCTAACTTTTGGAGTTGAGGAGCCTGCCATGTAATTTGTTTTCAAATGTTTAAACCCAACCCCAGTGTTGATGGGATTAGCTAAAGATGGAGGAGCCAACAATTACTCGAGTCCATTCTGCACATACATCCTGTCCCAGAATGATCTGAGGCACTTTATGAAGGTGGAATTTCATAGCCTGTATTTGAGAAGCATTTGTCTCAGGACAATCATCTCTCTTCCTCCCCCCACCAACATCCCAAACTTTTCTCCTCAGAGCTTTGCCTTACGTAAGTCACCCAACACCACTTCCCATCTCTGGGTCTCAGCCTCCTCCTATGTAAAACAAGGGTGCTCTCCTAAAAGATGCCTTCCAGAACAAACATGTCATGACTCCATTTAAGGGCCTATATATTGACTCAAAGAATGTACTTTCCTGAAACAAAGTACTTTATGACAACAGAAATCACCGCCTCCACAATTACTGTTATTGAAAAACAGCTCAAGAGGTCCACACAGATTTTTAGCCAGACACAGAAAACAACTCAGGGCTCCTCACTTCCATACCTTGACAAGCCAGGTACACTCAAAATGGGTACTGCTTCCAAAAATAAAAACATGGGTCCTAACTTAGGGAAGGGGGGTTTAAAAGATCAGCTTACCTGACAAACATAACTTTACAAACATAACTTTTCAATACTTCCAAGGAAAAATTTCAAAGCTGATTTTAATGCCATCTTTCCTGTGATGTCTTCCCAAATGGCTGCAATTCCTGCCCTCTCTCCATGGTACCACGATCCTTAGTGGCTGGACCCGTGATTCTCATCTCTGGTTGCACATTAGAATTCCTTGTTTGGGGGAAGGGGGTAAAAAATTCATATGACCTGTGTACTTACCCTCAGAGGTTTTGATTTAATTAACCTGGGGGTGTGATCCCAGTGTCATATCTTAAAAACTCCCCAGATGACCATCGTGTGCAGCCAAAGTTGACTGCCAGTGTAGATGAACTGGCTCCAAAGTGGGGTACATAATTCATCAAGATGCTGAAAAAACTTACAGAATGTCTTCTTATATATATACTTTATCTCATTCTTTTAAAATTCTTTATAATTTATATTTTGAGTATATTAGTATATATTAGTACATTTGTAACAGATTAGTGCAGAGGTAAATATATATTTTATCAACAAATACACACGTATCTGGTGTGCATTCTAAAACAAGGGTTTTCTGATAGAAGTACATCCTCCAGAAGTTTGAATCTAAATAATTCATTGGGTAAGTAGCCATTTCTACTAAGTAGACATTTCTTTAATTATAGTCTTTGTGGTCTGTTGTTAGCTAATTTTATGTTGTTATCTGCCTTTCATCTGTGCATTTTGCCTTGTCTCTGAAAGTAGACTGTAAATGCCTTTAAGGCAAAGATTCTGATTCGTGCTTTTTACTATCCTTCATATTTCTTGGCGTGGTGTACGACCCATGGCTGTTCAACTCTGGGCAAACCTTAGTTTCCTCACTTAAAAAATACTGATAATAATAGTACCTTCATAGCATTATTATGAGGATTACATTTGAGATAATTCATACATAGTTCCTAACATATGTTGCTCAGTGAATGGGAGCTGTTTTATTACTTGTTTGTTGAATTGAATTCTTACATCCCATACATATGGAATGCCAGGTACCATGCTAGAAAATGAGAAAAAAAATGTATAAGACATGGTTTCCCCTTTGAGCAACTCATAGTCTAACAACAGGAAAAAAAACCCCAGACGTTTAAACACTCAATCATAAGGATACAAAATAGATGCTAAGATCGGCATATTATAAAATTCTATGAGAATATAGCTAAGGGAGCAATTAATTTTTCCTAGTGCCTTGAAGCATGAATAGGAGTTTTCCTGTGGACAAGGAAGAGGCATATGCTTGAAAGAAGAGCACAAGCAAATGCATAGAGCACTTGTTCTCAAAGTGTAGTCTGGGGATCCATGGGAATCCCTGAGGCCACTTCAGGTGGTTAAAATAACAATCATAATACTAAGACATGGTTTGCTTTTTCCACTCACATACTCTCACAAAAGTATAGTGGCATTTTCCAGAAGCTACATGACTTGTGATATTCAACAGATTAAATGTAAAAGCAGCTATGAGAATCCAGCTGTCTTCTATTAAAGAGATTAATGAAAATGTAAAACAATGCCCTCTCTTTTCACTAAGTTATAGTTACTTTTTAAATACACGTATGTCAACATGTAATGTGTTTATTATCATTATTTTAAAATGAGTTAATATTTTAAATATTTCAATTATAATTTCTAATGTGGTAAATATATACATGTATATATTTATATATTTATATAAAACCACCATAAACAAAAGCTCTTTGAGGGCCTCAGCAATTTTTAAAAGTGAAAAGGGTCCTCAGACCACTAGCATAAAGGCATAAAGTTGCGCGGCGTGTTCAAGGAATAAATGAATAAATGAAGACATGCAGTTAGCTGCCTCCAGTTCTTTTTGGAGTAGAGTGTAAATTATAAATATATACATCACACATTCATACACAATGAATATGATTACCATATCCTCTCAGCCCATGAATAACAGATAAAATATGCTAAAAGGCTGAAAGATTTAACCTGAATCTATTGGTGATTTTTGGAAAGGAGGAGGGAGCAGATTTAGTTAATCCAGTGAAAGTCATCGCATATAAATTTGCAAAATATTCCCTGGGCTGAGGTCATGTGTTTAATTTTAGCAAGTAGGGTGAATATATTTGGGTAGGTATTTATACTAAGCAGTGGACTGAACTGGAGATAGGTTTGACAGTGGAAACAGTGATACAATCTTTATTATTTTCAATGCAAAAAAAATGAACTATTAATGTGATGTTCTGGTTGAGAATTTAAACTCTCAAAAAATCTGGAAATTCAAAGTCATGGTACCCATAGCAACCATAACTCTGCCCCCTTGCATGCCCAGTGTGGAGTATTTTGTATTGCAGTACATGCTGTGAAATCTATGCCTAAATGTGCTATATAACAGAGTTACAGTTGCTGTGGGAACTGTAACTTTGAATTGCCTGCCTTTTGTGTCATTAAACTTTCAGCTGAAGTATTGCATTAAAGGAATTTTTTTTTCCTCCACTGCATTTCCTCATTTAAAAAAAAAAATTGATTGGGTGTTTTTTTTTTTTTAAAGGATGTAAATGATGTTAGATTCAAAAGGAAGGATAATGCATTCTTGTTTCCCAGATATATGCACTGATATAACATTAGTGAATTACCACATTTACATATTTCAACCTGCAATAACAAGTCATAAAATAATCCTCGATTTACATAGAACCTTTAATCCTGAAGGGTCCCATCACACACATAGACACACAGTAACCGAACCACACTGGACAAGAAAACTCCATAAATATTTAACAGCGCCCAACAAAATTATACAGTGCTTTAGGACAAGCAGTCAGGAAGAAAGGTACTTTCATCCATGGGTGGAACACAAACTGAGGAGTGGGAAATCTCATGCTCCATTCCTACTTTTTTGATGGCATTGGCTCTGTCTTTGACCTTGAGTCAGCGACTTGAATCCCTCACAACTCTGGGTATTCCATTTTCTCTGTTTACTGAGGAAGTATTTCTAGGACCAATGACAAGAAAAGACTTCAAAAGGTCATTTGGTTGTGTATACTACTGCCAGCCAAGGCACATACCTACATATTCTAGAACAGGCAATTACAACTACAAACTTCTACTACAAAAGGCAAGATAGTAAATATTTTAGGCTTTGAGGGCCATACGGTCTCTGTCGTAACTACTCAACTCTGCTGTTTTAGTGTGGTAGATGCCATAGACAATACATAAATGAATGAGCATGGCTGAGTTCCAACAAAATTTATTTATGGACACTGAAATTTGAATTTCATATAATTTGTATTTGTCACAAAATATTATTTTTCTAGTGATTATTTTCAACCATTTAAAAATGTAAAACACCTTCTTAGCTCGTGGGTTGTACAAAAACAGGTAGTAGGCTGCAGTTTGCCAGCCCCTGCTCTAGAAGTTTGAGTTGCATGTCAGGCTGAAGGCTACCTGTAGACAGAGGTGTGCTTCTAAATATTTAACTAGCTCCCCAACCCAAAAGAGGTATGTCTGTGTTAGTTTTTATATATCTAGATCTAGATGTAGATACAGATGTGTACATATGGTATACATGTATGATTTAGATATATATGTAGGTGTATAAGTTCATTACACATTTTGCTGATACACAGCAAGTGTAGCACAAATGTACAAATAATAATAAAATATGCCACACTCTTCACTGTAAATTCCATAGAGCCAATCTATTCTCAGAGAATGCTTTTGTTAACTATTTGCTGAACTCTTGTATCCATAGCTAACCTATAATTGCATTAGCAAACGAGTGTAGTTCCAACCTGAATATTGTTTGAAATTTTCATTTAAATTGAGGAGTAAAATAAAAGTGAGAAAACAAAGATGTATCCAAAAATTTCACTCGTTCACCAATGACATGAGCAACTTCTTTGCTGAATTATATAGCTTTCAAAAATTTCCTCAATTTTTTTGTGCTATTCACAATATTATTGGCTGCAGACTTGATACATTTTTTTTAAATGTGATTTTAAGCCTCGTTGTTAAACAATGAGTTCTTTTTTTTTTAATTTTTATTTTGTTTATTTATTTTTGGCTGTGTTGGGTCTTCGTTGCTGCACGCGGGCTTTCTCTAGTTGTGGCGAGCGGGGGCTACTCTTCGTTGCGGTGCACGGGCTTCTCACTGCGGTAGCTTCTCTTATTGTGGAGCACGGGCTCTAGGCATGCGGGCTTCAGTAGTTGTGGCACGTGGCCTCAGTAGTTGTGGCTTGTGGGCTCTAGAGCTCAGGCTCAGTAGTTGTGGCGCATGGGCTTTATTGCTCCGCGGCATGTGGGATCTTCCCGGACCAGGGATCGAACCCATGCCCCCTGCCTTTGCAGGCAGATTCTTATCTACTGGGCCACCAGGGAAGCCCTTGATACACGTTTAAGTTTAATCCATGTATTAGTCAGGGCTCTTCAAAGAAACAGAACCAATAGGAGATATATGTATCATAGTTTGATATATATATATATCATAGTTTGTGGAGGCTGAGAAGCCCCAAGAACTATAGTCAGCAAGCTGGAGACCCAGGAGAACTGACCTTTAGTTGCAGTGTGAGTCCAAAGGCCCAAGAACTAGGACAGGCAATGGTGTAAGTTCCAGTCCAAAAATCGGCAGGCTTGAGGCCCATGAAGAGTCAGTGTTTCAGTCCAAGTCCAAAGGCTGGAAAAGACCCATGCCCCAGCTCAATTAATCAGACAGGAGTTCTCTCTTACTCAGACTTTTTTGTTCTATTCAGGCCTTCAACTGATTGGATGAGGCCCACCCACGTGGGGTTGGGGGCGATCTGCTTTACTCAGTCTACTTATTCAAATGTTTATCTCATCCAAAAGCATCCTCACAGACATATCTAGGATAATGTTTGACCAAATATCTGGGTACCCCATGACCCAGTCAAGTTGACCGATAAAATTAATCATCACAATCTACAATATTTACATTTTCTCCATTCCTTTCTTAAGTCTAAACAATCAACAGTACAATAAATCAAGCCCTGATTGGTAATGTTTGCTGAGTTCCATGCTCTAAATACTCCCACCACGGCCAATTTTAAGCTACCAACATAATGCCAATGGGCATGGATTGTGAAGAGAGATGGTAACATACTGTGATATAGTATTGCAATCATCACAATACAAAAGGTATAATTAACCTCAAGAGTATAGATAATAGTAAAATGTAGTAAAATAATTAGAAAGTGATGAGTTTTCCGTATGTACTACCTTTGTTTTTAATACAATGTATTGTGAATTTATAGAATTTATTTTTTATTGAAGTATAGTTGATATAAATATATATACAATATATACATACAATTTAATATTTAATAATAGACATGTTTAATAGCCAGCTTGCAAAATTCCTGAAAATGCAACAATTAGCTGTAGTGAGTCCAAAACAGGTGGTTCCAGTACACCCTGAGAACAGCATTGTGTAAACTTTGTTTGAGGCTCCTCTGGTCCCTTACCATCTTTGTGAAAATCCTGCCCAGTTTCATTTTGGCCACAGCTTACTGAAGGTGAGAACAGAAACAATCTCACTATTCTTCTTGGTATTACTTTTCCTCTGAAGTACTCAGATCTCTTCACACCCTTAGTGAATTACTACGTTTACATATTTCAACCTGAAATAACAAGTCATAAAATAATCAGTCTGTGGCCATGGCAAAATGTAGGTGGAGACAGCCCAGGGACTTGCTGGTGCTTCCATGGGTTTGGCCGATGGCCTAGCACAGGGGGATGCCACTACACAGATGACCAGTCTGGATCATTTTGCCACAATTATCTGAGAGATTCTGACAGAGCCGGAATTAGGATTTGAGTCCTACAGACAATTAATTAGAGCCATGGACAGGGAGACACAGAAAATCAGTGAAGAGTGGCCCCTTGACTTGCAGTTTAGTGATTTACCTACCATGCTCACTCTGCTTTTAATGCTTGTCAAGTATTTTTAAGTTGTAAATCACTAAATACAAGGCATCATTAACGTCCATTTGAAACTGCACAGAGAAATTTTTAGTAGGTGGTATTTGAGTCCCCCAGTGGAGCCCATACCGCATGTCTGTACACTTTCTTGTCTTCTTTTTTTAAAAATCAGGTATGGCAAGATGTTTTAATAACCTCAGATGGCTGGGACCTCTGTTTTTGGTATGATCTAAGATAGCTGTTCCCAGCAATGCCTTTAATACCATGCTGGGGGTCAATTTAATCAAATTCTTTATTAGTATGTGGATCACAAATGAGTCTGAAGAACAAGGAGCCTATAAGTCACCACCACCCTCTCCCCTAGGACGTGGCCACCTGAGATGGAATTGTGTGGCATTTCGGTTAGAGGGACAAGGTCACAATTTAGTCAAAAGTCATACATACTCCACTGCAGTGCATGCAATTTTAAAAAGAAGAGAAAAACGAAGCTTAGTTATTTCTAAACTAAATAACCCAGAAATGTCAAGGGCACTTGAAGGCAATGAATTGTTAAAATTAAGGGGTGTTTGGGTGTATATGTGATTGGGGTGAGGGAGTGGGACTTGGCTTTGATTTACAAACAAATCAGAAAAAAATAGACTCAGCATTTCTATTGTAACTGGAAATGGCTTGGGCAAATTTAATCCAACTTCCCTGAAAATACTTGATTAGTCTCCCAACGCGGAGGCAAATCAAGATAAGATAGGAAGTCTCCGTCTGTACTAAGGGCAGAGGACCTTGGGGCTTCCAGTGCCCACAAAGGGCATCACATGACCCCTCCCTGGGCAGGGCGGGAGGGGGCGGGGTTTGGAGTGGGGGAGGGGGGGGTCCCTTTCTCCGAGTTCCCCGCTTCTCTCTTGGCTCTGCCGTCAAGTCCATGAGAAATCTGTCCCAAGCTACCAGCCTTTACTGCCTGGAACTGAGTTAAGAGGCTCAGTGTGTCTCCCCACCACAGCCCAGGAGACAGGAGACAAATAGGAGGCCCAAATTTAAGGTGTAGCTCAACCTTTGACCACTAGAGGTCTCCTGGAAAGCAATGACCCGTATAACCCTATTTACCCTCCTTCAAACCCATAGACTTGTTGAGCTCAGACTCCGCGAGTCTGCTCTGCTGGAGGCCGCCTTATTAATAACGCCACCCACCCCCAGCGCTCGCGATGGCGCCAGGCTTGGAAGGGGGGAGGGGACTAGGCAGTGGCTGACCCTCGGACAGTGCTGGCTTTTCAATCCACGAATCAGTCCGCAGACTCCGGGGCTACCCCTCCTCGAACCCCACTTATCGACCAAGCAAGACGGGAGAGAGCCTCTAACTCGAGGTCCCCAGGTGGGCAGCGCGGAGTCTCCCGGACTTCTAACCGGCTATGGACTAGCCAGGGGACCAACGTGTAGAAGCACTTAGCAGGTCCACCAGCAGGCCAGGACCCACCCCCCACCCCCCCCCCCGGCCTGCCCACTCCCCCAGCTTCGCCCCACTCGTTTCTCCTGCCCCCTTTCACCTTCCCCCTTTGCCTCCCGATCGCCAAAGTGGCCTGAGTTTAACCGGTGGAAGGAGATTAGGGGACCATTCACCGTCCCTGTTCTGACCCATGCGATATTTTCTGGAAAAATATAGCGGCTTCTACGTGGGAAAGGAAAGAAAAAGAAAAAAAAAAAAAAAACGTGGTCGGGGGAGCAAGGAAGGAAACAGCCAGGTTGAATTCCCAGTATTTATCAAGCAATTCGCTCACCAGTGAAAGCAAGCTGCAGTGGCAGATTCGAGCCACATGCGGTAGTGTGTAGCAATTAGTAGATAAAATGCTGACTAAAGTGCTAAAACATGAAGTATTATTATAGCCAAGGTCAAAAATGTTTCATTTGTCTTTTACAATTTGGGGGAGGGGGAGGCCCAGAGGTGCGCAGAGAGGGTTGAATTTTTGAAATGGTCGCCTTCTTTCTTCAACTGTACTTTAAAAAAAAAATTTTTTAAATGATCTTGTTTATTATAGTCCAAGCTGCCTAATTATGTCACTGCTAGGTTTTGAAACTAACTTAATCCTCCTGATCTTTCTTTATTCACAGACACTGAAAAATGTGTCTACTGCTTCCCACTCCCTTGAGGGGTGAAAATGATTTTTAATTTTTTAACCTTTTAAGTAAACCAAACAACTTAAAACAGAAGTTGGGTTTTGGCTTAGCAAAGCAGCCGGAATATAGATGTGTGGGTATAGGTTCCTGTGTTGCAGTATAAGAAAGAGTCCAGAAATAATGTGTGATATAAACATATACTGCTTTTTCCCCACTCTTCTTTTATACACTGTGAGTCCCAGCTACAAGCTTTTTTTATAGATAAAGCACTTGCTTTCATGATTCTAACTGTCCAGAATGGATTGTCTTCTTACAACATTCAATCTGTTTATGAGTATTTACTTTACATTAGCCCAAGGACCCTGCACTGCAGGAGTTTGCCTCTATTCCCCTGGGTGTCGGGTGTCTCAAGTCTTACATCTGCTCTGTGATTGATGGAACCTTGAATCCACGTTATTACTCTCCTACAAGCAGAAATCAAACAGGCTATTAACTACATTACTTCAAAGAACTGTTTCAATACAATCTCCTTATCTTAATTGAAACTTTCTTTGTATGGATATTTGCTACAGAGATAATTTACAGGTGCCTATCAAGCATCATATTAAAGAAGTAAAGTAGAGGGGGGTTTTGGGGGGTTGTTTTTTGTTTTTGTTTTGTTTGTAAACACACACCATTGTGACCTGTAATTTAAAAAGTCAATCACAGGATTGGACCTGAGGTTTGATCTATTGGATTTTATTAGGTTCATGGGGGTGCTAGCGCTGCTCCTATAAAAAGAGCGGGAAGATGCCCCTGTGATTCAGTTTTGACATCTGACTGTAAGACTGCAGATATTCAAAAATATTCAGACCTAGATCCCTGCAATTGTTAACATCTCAAAAACCTTATCCGGAGTTTTCCAGAAGACAGAGAGATCAGGCAGCATGCAGCCTATTTCAGCACCTAACCTTGAACAGACATAGAAACAGGGTTTCTAATTAGGTGAAGTTCCTTACAGACCCTTGAAGACTTATAGCAACAAAACCAGCAGAAGTTGCTTACATGCTATAAAGAGCTGTGTATTTTTAAAAAGAGAGATTTAATATACAATCGAGGGATACCCTCAGGCATTCTGTTGAGGTTTCCTGCATAAATGCTGCTGCATTGGTCATACAGGAAACTGACTCACAGTCGATCTCAAATATGATCTTGTCAAAATACTGCAACTCAAGTTTTTTAATATAGTATTTCTTGAACTGAATGTATATATTTACATGAACAGGACAGAGACTAACTGCAGCCTTAGGCGTCTCTCATGTATTTTTTAAAAAATTATGTAAAATGCCCTTCAGTCAAGTCCATTCATATGTAAAAAAAATGAACAAAATGGGTTATTCTAATCAAACGTCTGCAGTATGCATCATAAACTTAAAAAGAGACAGAAAGCACCAGAGAGCTGTAATTTCTCTTTGTAACCCATGCTTATAAAATAGAAAGATCAGATGAAATTTCAAGGAAGATAATTAAAGAGTGATGTGCAAGTCATAATTGGCTAATGCAAAAGATGGGAGACTGTGAATTGTTACATTGTCCTCCATGGTGCAGAGTTGTGATATTACTTTAAATTATTAAAATAGTTTTCGACATCTTTCAGAATACCGGCTCTTTGGCATGGGCTTTTATTACTTATTGTAATTGGAGGATCTGCCATTTTCTTTCGTTTATCTCTGTGTGTATAGAAACGAGCTAGGTCTTGCCTTTTATTACTTCCCCATGTTCTGAATCAAAAATGTGGTTTAGATAATGTTAAGTGTCCTAATTCTTACTGCAGTGGACGCAGACGTTTTGAAAAGGCATAAAAATACACACAGAGGGTCTTTCCACCTCAAGTCACTGAATATGAGGCATTTGTGCTCTGCCGGGTGTATTAACTTCAGCCATGTGAATATAATTTTCATTAAAGTAATCCTGTTTCAACTAGATGCTGTGACTAGAGGTGAAACGTTGCGAAAGCGTTAAAAATAGCTTACTAGTAATTTCAACATCCTGTAATTTTATCACAGATCAAGTTTCAACTGTCATACTATACAGACCTTATTCCCCATATAGTACATGTTTACTTTTTTAGCATGCCAGACCCACTTTGGAAAGATTGGTGCCAATATAATAAAATCGGAGGGGGGGTGGTGGTGGGTGTAACACTGAAAGGAGTGGGAGGAGGGCGGGGAAGGGGATGGGGGAGCGTGGGGGAAGCGAGTACACCATTTTACATCCACACTGCGAAAATGCAATCTAGCCTGGCGGAGGACCGGCAGCTGGGTCGGAGCGAGCGAGGGCTTTGCAGTCTCTGCCTGTTCCTTGTTCTGTCGCTCTTAAGTTTCTCTGTGTTTGCATAATAGCCATGCATGCAAACCTCGCAATGCTCCAGGGCTCCAGAACAATAAATATACACATTTAAAGCCTTTATTGTCTTACGGTTCATGCCCCCGGTTTTCAACAGCTTAATTTCTGGTTGTATTTAACTAGTTTGCAAATGGATTTTTTTCAGTTTCAAACTATTATTGAGGAAGCTCCTCTCCCTTTTTGGCGGGGGGAGGGGTTGGGGGTGGGGTAGTAGTCGGTATATTATTCCTGTAGCGCTGGGTTATATAAACACATTATCATTTGAGAGCGCCCTTGGCGTCCATCAGCATTGTAAACACGTACTAGTGTATATACTTCAAAATTAAAGAATGCACACGCAGAACCGGGAGCCTGAATTCATATTCCGAGCAGACTCGCTGCTCGCATTTATTGATTTATCGTGCATCGTTTATTGTTCCAGTCCCTAAATGCAGGCGCTGTCCGTTCAATATTGTTTGCAAAATCTTGAGATGTGTGTGCGCTGCTCACTTGTCTTTCTGTTCTTTTTTTTTTTTTTTGCTGAGTATTTTTTTTGCGACGCGAACAAATGCATTAATATTTATATGTTTATATAATCGATAACCCACTTTTCCCTTCCATGTAAATAGGCATCAAAAGATAATTTAACAGATTAGTTCTCGAAAACATGGCAGTGAGGAAGCGTAATTTAACTATCAAACAAATCTACATGTCTAATAACAGCAAATCTGTTAAGGAGCATTAGAAAGAGGAGCAGCGCCCCGGAATCTCTGCAGGAAATGTTCTTTATATTAGACATATACAAGCAGGTCCTGTCAGATGCACAGCGGAGCTCGCTAGCTCTCGTCTCCTCCAAAAATCTCATCAAATGAAACCACTAGACAAGGGAGATTGGGAAGAGGTAGATCTCATCTTCACACACCTTTAGGGTAGAATTTATTTTTACAGACCTTCCTATATATTTTTTGCCTTGATCCATCCTCTTCCCGCCGAGATCGGACGGAGCCTTTCTGCCGATTATGAATTTGATCAACCCACGTTTGGAAGGAAACCCACACATTTTTGACAGGAGCTGAAAATTGAGTCGTCAGAGAAATATTAGGACACATTTTCAATCATTTTGGTGCCGAAGGGGAGGCGAGAGCTTAGTTTTATATTGAGACATTACGCCGGCTGAAGGCAGAGAATGTTTTTCCCTGCCAGGACCTGATGCAATCCATTCAAGCCAACAAGTTTGGAGAGAATGTTGAGTTCAATCAATTCAGAACGTCGAGATGGAGCCCAACTCACTCCAGGTATTTCGCTCTCCTCCGCTCCTCCGATCCCGGCACCCCCCGGCACCCCCCAGCCCCCCGGCTCACCCACACCTCTGCACCCACCCACACCCCCCACAAACTTTTCACCAAACTTTTACCCTCTGCATCCCCCCAAATCATTTTTATTGTTTAAAAAAATCCCTGCAGTGATCATACATACATAATGTAATTTTACCGCCTCAGATGGAGAGGTAGGGAGAGGTGGGGGGCCCGGAGTTTTTTTGTTTTTTTTTTTTTTAAGGGAGGCAGAAAATTTGTGTGGGCTCTATTATTTTTTCCACCCAGCTTTATATCTGTTGGCTCTTCTGTATTAAGAGTGTGGATGTCTGTGTGTAAATGTGTCTGGGAATAGACGTTTGTGCTCTGATGGTTACATTATTTATTTGGTGCTTTTTTTCCCCTGCAGTGGGTCGGCTCACCGTGTGGCTTGCACGGACCTTACATTTTCTACAAGGCTTTTCAATTCCACCTTGAAGGCAAACCAAGAATTTTGTCCCTTGGCGACTTTTTCTTTGTAAGATGTACGCCAAAGGATCCGATTTGCATAGCGGAGCTCCAGCTGTTGTGGGAAGAGAGGACCAGCCGGCAACTTTTATCCAGCTCTAAACTTTATTTCCTCCCAGAAGACACTCCCCAGGGCAGAAATAGCGACCATGGCGAGGTGGTAAACTTATATCTCCCTCTCTTCTTTCTTTATTATTTTTTCCCGTAGTAATGCTTATTACAGGGCAAGCTTGAAAATACTGTATTCACTTCTGCAGGCGAGCAGGATCGACTTCTTTTTTAAAGGGGTAGCGCCACTAGCTGGGGCTCGAGTATTTTGCCATTGTCAGAGTTTGGCTGTCAGCTTTACAAAGAAGATCCAACTGCTGATTTTAGTCAAGATCAAATAACTTGTTCGAGAAGGGTTTTGTTCAAGGATGTGTGTGTGTGTGTGTGTGTGTGTGTGTGTGTGTGTGTGTGTGTGATCCTGCTATTGCCGCTTGAACATCACATGCTTTTTATATTTTTTGCCTTTTGAAAATTTACCTTCGCGTCTGGCTCGGTAGGGGATGGGTGGATTTCTTTCGGTGGGTTTCGATATTGTTCCCGTTTTTCTTTTTTTTTTAAAGTAAGTATTTGATATGTTTAAGAGGGCGGAAATTACGAAATGGAGGCAGAGTGAGATCAAAAGCTATTGAGTTGGCAAAGACGTGTTGAATAAAGTGATAAATGACAGGTACTGGAATAATACATTCAAATAACTTGCAGATCTGCCCGGGCGGATTTCAAAGCGGTCGTGTAACCGGCACAAACACGTTAAGCATTAACAACTATCTCTCGTCCCCACCCCCTCCCCCCGGACAAGCCATTTGATGTTCTAGTTTTCAATTACTCCACGCAAAGTGGACGCCTTCCAGCGCGATCTTTGGGGATGCGTGGGACGCGGACGGGGGAGGGAAGGGCAGAGGGGTGTGTGCTCGCCCCCTGGCCCTGCGGGTCCGGAGTCCTCCGTGCCCAGACGGCGCTCCTGGGGAGGGTGGAGAGGGACAGAGCCTCCCCGGCACGTTTCTGGGCGGCCGCGGGGGCGCTCGCCGCGCTCCCGGCAGGACGCCCGAGGTGAGCCCGCTGTCACCGGTCGCCGGGGCGGCCGCCCCTATTCGGCTCTGTCATTTCATGTGTGACCGCAGTTCTGCGGGCTCCCCTCGTCAGCTGACCGACCTCAGCGCCCTGGTACCTACCGGGGGAACTGTTTTGGGGAGGCTGTGCCCGCGGCGCGGCGGGGCGGGAGGGCGCGCGGCCGCCTGGCCAGGCTTTGTGTTGCCCAAGCGAGAGCAGGGCAGTCAAACTCAGACTTCTGAGGGCAGCTAGCTCTGTGCCAGGCTTTCGAGCTGTCGAGGTAGGTGTAAGGATCTTTTTGTTAAGTGAACGGTTCCCCGTTGAACTCATCCCGGAGCTCGAAGCTCCCTGCCAGTCCTTCCAGAATTCCTTGGTCTGGTGGAGTTGATTGTACTTTTGGCACCTTCGGTTCACTCCTCCTCGCCGGGATCGAGTTACCCGTCAGTGGTCTATGCCGGTTAATTACCGGAGTTCGTCAAAACGTTCGCCCTCGGATCTGCCTCTTCGGAAATAAGCCCCTCCCTCCTCCCGAACACCTCTCCCAACCCACACGCCCTCCCCTCCGCCCTCCCGGCCAGCTCTGGGTTTTAAACGTTCACCTTTCCCGACGTCTGCCGGCAATTTTACAAAGGTGTTGTTTGGAAATGCTGTGAAAAATCCTGCAGCCTACCAACAGGTTGAGCTCTTTGCACCGCCCAAGGTTTGGCTCGGCCCCCTCCCCCGACCCAACTTTCCTGCGCAGCTGTCTGCCTTCCCCTCCCCCTCCTGATTTCTTATTATTTGCTTTTCAAATTTATTACTTCAACATGGCCTGTGATCTGGAAAAGGGAAGGATTAAATATCCAGAAAAGAGCTGGTGCCTAATAGACTTCTGACTGAACCCAGGAGGAAATTATTCAGTGTTTTATGGGATATTTTTTGGCCACACTCTTTTTTTTTTTTTTTTTTCAGTAGAAAGCGGAATATTTTTTAAAGACCCTGAATTGACCCCACTTGGTCCAGTTTTAATTTCTGTTGTGTAATTAAACAGTAAATTCTGATTTAAGAATAAAAGAAACATTAGCCGAAGGTTGCATCTGGTAGAACTAATGATAGTGAATAGATATATTTTTAAATACACGATTTTTAAAAAGATATTATTCATTATGGGGAAATGTAAGCGAACCATTTTAATGATCTTTGCGTTTCGTCACTGCTCTATGAGCCATACCTGAGAAAATTAATCTCGCCATTTAAAAGTAAACTCTAGGGGGTTTGGAGAGGGAGCTGGCTCTATTTATATTCCTCAGCTGCATATACATCGTCTAATATTATGCATGATTTGTTTTTTAATGCTAACACGGATGGTAATTAGCTGTATGATTATAGTTGTATATTTCATTAGGACTTTGGCTGATGTCATTGTGAATTATTCAGCCATATTAAAACAATTTTCAGTTGAGATAATGACACGCCTCAAAATTATGCAAATACAGGCTACATTGTGCAAAATAATTATGACAAATGTAAAGCAGGTAGAAAGTTTCCCGGTGCAGATCGGTTTTCCACCCTGGTGATGTCATTTCCCCCCCTGGCCTAAGATAGTCATTCATTAGCAGAATAGCAGCAGGAGTCTCCTCTGGAGGGGAGCCTGCAGAAACCAGCATTTACTGCTGGCACCTAGAGGGGGCAACAGGGCCCTCTCATTAAGACGTTTGCTTTGTTTTCTCTTACTCTGTTAACTTGTTTATATACAGTGAAATGATTTTATTATTGATTTTAAATAGTTTTGAATGATGCACTTGCCATTTGCAATGAATAACTGAAAGAGAGAGGTTTCGTGGTGGTGCGCACTGTGACTTGGAGAAAATGTTCAGCACATTTAATCAGCCAGTACAGTTTATTTAAAGTAACCAAATGGAGGTTAATAATTTCTTGATTGAGCTGACATCAGCATCCATTTTGAAAGGACAGCCAGGACTCCGTATGCTTTTTTGGTTTAAGAGCACCATTCTGTCTTTTTATGATTTCTTGAAATATAAAGACATCAGTTCTAAAAACAGGGAGATTATCATTGTGCGAGATTAGAAATAGCGTCCCTGTGTGGTTTGCTATGATCTGCAGAGGACTTTTTTTTTTTTTTTTTTTTGGGTGGAGGAGGGAAATTTTCTTATTGATCTTTGCATTAATTGTATCAGGCTAGATAAGGCAGGACTTTGTATGCCCATTTTATAGATGGAGACAGAGGCTTGAAGAGTTTATGTGGTTTGTCAAAGGTCGCCGGCTGGAACCTAGGCCTTCTTAAGCTTTAGGGTTGCTTTATTTTCCCGCTGAAACCTACCCTTGAAACTAGAGCTTGAATACCTCATATTATATTCCAGAAGTGTGTACTAAATGTGGGCAGTTCCTTGTACATTTTAGAACTATGACTAGTCAGCTTTGCTAAAGGTCACCAGATATTTAGGTAGCAGAATCATTCTTATTCTATAAAGTTCAGTTAATCCTAGCCAGTGTCATAGAACAATAACAGTTACATTTTAATACCATTATTAATAATCATTAACAATTTATTACTAGTTGAAATAATTAGGATAATGTCTGGCCTGCTTACATCACTGCTGCCTACACGTACTTAACAGTGCTGGCAGCTGGTGTGGAGGAAAAGCATTCCAGAGAGTCACATCTTGATTCTACAACTTCCTATTTGTTTGACCTTGGATAACTGTAAACACTCTGAACCTCAGTTTCTTCAGCTGCAAAATGGGAACAATAGTAAGGCTGACTGGGGATTGTTATAAATATCAAGAGGCATTATTATGGGCAAAATTACTTTATAACTGTAAATTAAATAAATAGAAAAGAGTTATGATTATGAGGGTCTTTATTTTAGATATTCTTAATTTATAAGTAAGAAACATGATAACTTTTATGTCTGTTTGGAGGCTTCTGGGCCTAATCATGATACAGTCTTGAATTATTATGAAAGTGAAGAGCAGGGCCATATGCAAGGAGTTAAGTGTCTTCAGTAATTACCTACAATTGCCATATTCAGCCAGTAGCTCTTCAGAGGAGGAAGATGGCAGAGTAGGCGGGTAATTGGTTCTGTTACTGGGTAACTTCTGATTACATTCATTTTCAGATTGCCAAGTGCTTAATCTCTAGGCAATATACGCTCTTAAAAATAGGTGATGTACAAGGTTGGATTTCAGCCTGACGGATCATGGGCTGGATTCTACAAGAAAGCTTGCTGGTCCCCTGCAACAGTGAGTGTGGATGAGTAAGTCAGTGATGTCAGGGAGTCAATATCAAGCATATCTGGGCATTACAGATTCTAGTATGCAGCCAGGGTTTCTAACAGTGGTTTGACTATCACCAGCCTCACTATCCGGTCAAAAATTGTTAAAAATGCATATTCACGAGCCCCTACTGGAATTAATTTATTTAGAATCTCTGGAATTGGGGTCCAGGA
The DNA here is from genome assembly GCF_949987535.1 of Balaenoptera acutorostrata. NCBI lineage: Eukaryota > Metazoa > Chordata > Mammalia > Artiodactyla > Balaenopteridae > Balaenoptera > Balaenoptera acutorostrata. The sequence goes on from NC_080079.1 coordinate 84,871,448, forward strand.
TTCTGCATTTTAAATAGTCTTGCTCTAGCTGTGTGGATCTTGGGCGAGTTTTAAACTCTGTGCCTCGGTTTTCTCATCTGTAAAATGGAAATATGGTACCTACTTCCCAGGATTATTTTAAGGATTAAAGGAGTTAATACATGTAAAGTGCTTACAACTGAGGTGGGCACATAGTAGAGTCTCCAGTAATGGTTGACTCATTTATTATTATCATTAATATTAGTATTATTGTTCTCGTTAAAGTTTGAGACCACTACCATGGACCTTCCTAAAGAAAGCTTTTCTCTATGAGAGGGCGGCATCTAGGTTAGTTTACTAGAACATATAGCCAGTTCAGGTCCCCCCAGATCAGGCTGGCTTTCATCCATATGGTGGATTTAGCAATGTTGCCATTATAAAAGGCTCCTTAAGGATTTACATTTTAGTATTGAAATATGCTGTCAACTGGATCAGCAGAATTTTTTAGAAGATCACCTGATCGTATCACAGACACATTCTGAAATTCAGGAGGTGCTGGACTGGCCTTGCTCTGCCTGTGGGTGGCCACTCACTGGGTCTCTGGTCTGTCTCCATGAGCTGATTTTTTTTTTTTTAGAAGTTTCTGAGATCTCTTCAGTGTCCTCACTAGCCTTGTACAATTTCTTTAACTTTTCTAAGCCTCAGTTTCTTCATCTGTCAAATGGATTTAATGGCTTCTACTTTGCCAAGAGAATTAGTAATAATAATGAAAATGTCCTGGCAACCAGCCTCGTACCTATACATGCGAGCTCAGCAAATGATGGATGCTGTTATAATAGTTATCGTTTATTTTTAGTAATGATCTTAAGCTAAGAGAAGGAATATCTTTACTCTCTCCCTGGCAGGCCCTTTAGAACTAGGGTGAGAACTAATGAATTACATGGAGAGAGTTTATTAGACTGTGACAAGTATCAGCAAACTAAGGCCAAAGGGCCAAATCTGGCCCACTGTCTGCTTTTGTAAATAAAGTTTTACTGGAACATAGACTGTTTATGTATTGTTTATAGCTGCTCTCAGGCTACAGTGTCAGAGTTGAATGGTTGTGACGGTGACCATATGGCCCACACAGTGGAAAATATTTACTCTTTGGCCCTTTACAGAAAAAGTTTTGCTGACCCCTGGTCTATGGAGTTGATCCGAAATAAGAAATGTGACTGTGTACCTTTTTGTCTTTCTTACTTGGCTTTGGAGCAAGATCCAGTAATAGAAGAAATACTTTAACGTTAATATGTCAAAAACCTTTACATGTACAAAATTCTGTTTCAGCATTGAGCCTAGGGTGTTAAAATTTGAGAATCAGTAGAATGTATACTAAGTTGTATTTTGTATGGTTAAGTTCCCTATTCCAGCCAATGCTGGTTTCATCTATCGTGAGTTAATAAAAGCTACTTGCTGAGTGCTAGCTATGTGCTCCGTGCTTTGCTAGGTACAGAGATGGATGTGAAACAATTCATGATGTGGCTTTCTTTCTCAAGAAGCTTATCAATCTTGATAGAGAGATGAGATCAACACATGTTTTTAAAAAATGTAAAAGCAATATAAGATGTAACACATTGGTGAATTGTGCTGACAGTAAATGCAATACGTTTTCAAAGGAAGGGTCACTATCTATGTTTTTGGAAAAGGCATGTGTTCAACTCCTCAGCTGCTGATTGAAGACCTACTGGGTGCTGGACAGTGGGGTACTGAGATACAGGAGAATGGCCCAGCCCTCAAAAAACTCTTAGTCTACCCCCATAGATAGACACTGGTCACAGAAAAGCTGTCAGACTCTTATCTGCATCCCTTAGTTAAAGTGGAGATTAACTAAGGTCACTATTTATTTGTAGCCTTTCGCAATCTTTCTGGAAACTATGAAGTACTGTCTTCACCTTTGAGGTCTTATTCACTCCAGGCATATTTATAGAGCACCTATTTTGTGCCAGAGCCTGTTCTAGGCCCCGACATCCAGCATTGAACAAAACAGACAAGTATCCCTGCCCTCAGGGGGCTTACAGTCCAGTGTTTGGTTTTAATCTCCCAGGTAGTTTTCACATGGTGCTTCCTGGGATGGTTATCTGTGTGCTTTTCCTGTGCTTGTCACTCCCTCTTCCCCCTCCCCACTGCAGTGCTGGTCTCAGAAGCAGAGGGTTGTGCCTTACTCACCTCTGGGTCTCCCCAGAGCAGTCAGTGCATTCATCAAGTATCTATTGAATGACTGAATGACATGATTAAAATGACTGCTTCCCCACAGCCTGCTTTCCTTAAGCTTGGCCCAATTTCCTTCTTTCTGGCAGAGGGTCATTCACCTGTGGGCCAGCTCCAGCAGCCCACCTCACATTTCTTTCTCTTCTAAAATCCATATCATTTTGCACCATAGGCTCTGAAAAAGCGCAAAAGTTTTTTTTTTTTCAGGAGAACTCGCCAAAGAAATTAGTGACTATTTGGGACTGAATGATCAGGCGAGAGCCAGCATCTCCATCTTTTTGAGCATGTTTCCAGTCTTCAGCCATCAGCTCATAAAAAGTCAGGGTTTTGGGGGAATTCCCTGGCGGTCCAGCGGTTTGGACTCTGAGCTTTCACTTCCAAGGGCCTGGGTTCAATCCCTGGTCGGGGAACTAGGATCCCATAAGCTGCACGGGGTGGCAAAAAAAAATTGTATTAAAAATAAATAAATAAAGATTGTTTAAAAAAAAAAGTCAGGGCTTTGGGGTGGCAGTCCGTGGAAAGATGGGACTTCAGGGAAGAGGAGTCACTTCTCACCTGAGTGTTGGTTGGCAGTTCCGGTGAACTAGCATGTTTTTCAGACTGATGGTCTTGACGAGGCCACATGTTTGATAGCAAGTCAAAATTGTAATCAATTAAAACCTGTCTTGACATTTAGAGTGTCAGGCACATACTAAGGAAATGTTATTTTTATGAAGTGCACGAGTCCATACATGTAAATACCTCGCTGTTAATTATTAATAAAGCATACCATTGTTCATAGTGGCATCTAGTGATACATGACTCAGGCTCATTTATCAAAGTCTAGTTTTAACCAATATCCAGAATATAATTGCTGGAATCAAATGGATTTGCTTGTCATTTTTTATAGCCAGGGTGGTTGGATATTTGCCATCTTCTGCTCGGAATAATATTGCAGCTAGTGATTACCCGTTGGCTTGGCTTTTAAATAAATTTAAAATAAATGTATTGATTGTTGGCTTAAGGATTCATTCGCCTCTCAGAAATGTGGTCATGGATTCCTGCATTTCTTGAAAAATCTGCTCCTGTGCCCTTACACGAGGATGGCTTTTTCTAGCCGCACCATGATCCTTGCTGGCTTCCAGGAGATGAGAACCTGGGCCTTGGCCTTCAAAGAGCGTGGCTCACATCCTGGACAGTCAGCATCCGTACTGACAACACAACATTTCAAACATGCAGATGATGATGAGTATTGAAAGGGTGCTTTAGAATCATGCTAATGGCATCAGTCTCCAGTACACACTTGCGTAAATTAATTCTGCTTAAAATCAGATGCACCGTTAACAGCGTTAAAGATGGATATTTGACATTTATCACACAGACTGGGACGTGTGGTTTAACTGCATGAATTTTCTGTAGGATCTTGGTGGCTGTATGAATCGACGCACAGTGGCGGGTGTCCTTACACACATGAACATCAAGTTCAGGGTCCCGTCTCCACCCTTGAACAGAGAGAAAACCTGGGGGTAGAAACCACGTGTTGCTAGTCAGTCTGGCGGCCCCATAACCATCTCCCCTCTCCCCACCTTTCCTTTCTCATGACTCCAGCGCACCCGGGCTGAGATGCACATCCCTCCTCCCCAGAGTTGAGTTCCAAGCCGGATCAGTGGCACTAAACATTAAACTCTTGTCTTTGAGAATAATAGGCTTTGCTTTGTACACCCTCAAGCATGTTGAGCTACTGTGCAGGCTGGAAAATAAAAATGTTCTAATTGTGTCTTTTAAATAAGCATAGGAGTGAATTAATTAGACCATATTTTGTCTTTAGTTGCTTAGTTACACAATAGTATTCCTGGGCACGAGTAAGATAAATTGGCTCTTTTTTGTGCTGCCTGTCCTTTAATCATAATTACTGTATTGCTCAGGAGAGTAAAGCATACATAGATTTTGAATTTTTTATTAATAGTCAAAAATATGCATATGATATATAAAGTATATGCTGTTTAACCTGTTTTATATGCTTTTATGTGGGAAGAAGTTTTATTGTGGTGGTAACATTTGCATTAGTTGCTCAAAGATGTAGTTCTGGGAAATACATAATTGAAATGTTTTTGAATTGCTTTTTCTGGCCTTTTCAATCTTATTCAAAATAATAGTGCCTCCAGTCTTAGAGCAGTCATTCTCATTTGATTTAACATCTTTCTTTGCACTGCACGCGCAGCGCCCAGTTTTAACCCTGCAGAGCCTAGATGAGGTTTTGTGATTCACGGGCCTCACACTTTGTGCCTTATGTTTTGGGGTTCACACTGTTGGGGGGCAAGGGGGCAGCAGAGCGCCTGCATCCAGCAGCCATCACTCCAACGCCCTTCGCTCTGGCACTCTTCCATGTTCCTCGCAGAAGGCTCCAGGGTTGGAGATCATAAGAGTTTGTTGTAGCTTGGACTGGACAGTGCTATGTGCTTGCCTTCTAGGGTCTTGCAAAATGGGATGTGGCTTCTGGAAGGAACTTGGGTTTCTAGCCCCCTATCCCACCCCTCCACCACGGAGGGCAGCAAGAGTTGGACAGCTTGATGTAGTTATTGAACAATGGGAGAGTCTGGCTTAAGACCCAGCATGTGTGCTGGGCAAATGTATGTGAAAATCGACCCCATTGTTCTGTTGTATTTGAAAGCAAATAAATTATTTACAGATATTTGCTAATTAAAGCACATGTTGTTTTACCAGCACAAAAGAACACGGTATTACTGGAGACAAAGAAGTAAGTGCGAATAATTTAATCTTGATAATTCTGTGTGTTCTTCTTAAAGGACGAATATGTTTACAAATATGTACATATACGTACATATTAAAGTGTGTGTGTGTATGTATATACAGATATGTATATATGGAGTTGTGTGTTGTGTGTGTGTGTTATTCTCACAAAGGAAGCCTTGCATACTACAGAGATAACAGGCCAAGTTACCATCCAGTTACTTGTCACTAGGCCTGCTCCAAGCTCCCTGTGGAACATTGGAGATGGAAATCATTTTGACAGAATACCGTTTTCCCTTTAGTCCAAGTTTTGCTTGCCGTCATCTAGTTTGAGCTCAGCTCTGAGTACCATTGGGAAAAAAAGCAAACTAGCCAGATATTGTACCAGGGAATAAAAATGTTCTCATTCATTACCTTGTCCTCAGACTTTCCTCAGTGACGGGCCCAGGTTTAGCGGTTTCTCTTCTGTAACGACCCAACTTTGGCGACGTCCTGATTGGAAATTTGCATTGTGGAATGAGGGCCTCTGACATGCGGTGAAGCCGTCCAATGCAGAGCAGGTTGTTCTGATGTTCTGGGACCTTCTCCTGGCTGGAACGATAGCCTGTCCATGGGTGCAGCCGGTCTCTCTGCCTCTGCCATCAGACACGTGTGCTTGTAGGCGGGACTGGCCAGACGCTCTTGGCACTGTTGATCGCGATGACCAGGAAGACTTGCCGTGGTTATCTCAGAAAAAGGCTCCTGGCTGATGTGCTGTGGACGCTTTAATAGACTCACAGGATATTCAAGAGAACAAGTCCAGCCCCCTCTATCTAACAGATGCAGAGACTAAGGCTCAGAAAAATCTTGGGCATGTGCTCAGAGCTAGTGGGTGACAAGTAGAACCAGAAACCAGTCCTTCAAGCACAGTGGTCTGCTGCTTTGGGGAAGGGCTGCTCTCTTGAGGTTGTAGTCTGAGGAAAGTAGGCAAGTGTTTCCCATGGGTGTGTTCAGGCGGGTCGTTCCAGTGCCCTGTCTTACACCAGTAGTTGGTGCCTCTGTGGGATATCACTTTTATAAAGTCACTAATGGAGTGTATGGTTTTTATTCTAATGATGAGATACTTACCAAAGGGTGAGTGATTACACAGAAACCAGGCTTTGATATTCAGGGTCCCCTCTGGATCTCACCTTTATTACCCTCATTTCCAAATTCTTTCCTGGAGCCAGGAGGGCCCTCTGATAGGGATATTTATATTGACTCAAGAAAAGCGTTCTTGGTGATAAACAGAATTGGCATTTCTGCTACCGTCTGATATTCATGGATGGTTTCTTTCATTCAGAAATTTTTATTGAGTGCCTACTATGTGCTGGTTCTCTGCACTGGGATATAACACTGAACACAGTGACTAATACCCAGATAAAGATTTCTGTTCTTATATTATTCACTCTCTAAAGGAAGAAGGAAAAGGTAAGTTGATTTATCCAAAATGGAGGAAACCCATCGCCATACATTGTAGTCTTAGAACCACATTCACACTTCCTTCTTCCAGGTGCACAACCCAGAGGAAGCTTCCCAACTTGCTGTTTTCCAAAACCATTTGCAAAAGTTTCACCCACAGTGTTTTCAATGAAGTTACATTTTCTTTCTATTGAGTAGCTATTATGTGTCAGGCATTGCAAATATATTAACATATAAATTAAATACTCATTTAACTCTCAAAGAAATTCTCTAAGGTTGGTAGTACTGTGACATTTCCACACTTTATAGACTAGGCAACTGAGACCAAAAGAGGTGTTAAGTAACTTGCCCAAGGTCCCATCTAAGTGAGACTGACAGGCAGGATTGAAAACACCAGATTCTCGATTCTGCCAGGTGATCTTCATATCCCCCTATTTAGAATATATTGAGAATTAAAATTGGGATTTTCATTATATACTGACCTATTGTTTACCTGAGCCTTTATGAATAGTTTCTTTTGGTCCTTCATCTATTTATTTAGCATATGGTTGTTGAAAGCTTCTATCCTGCTGTCTGGGAACTTGCAGTCAAATTGGCCGTGGACTGATACGCGAGTCATTTGGTAATAATACCGCGCACCTGCTCAGTAAAGTGTTTGCACGGGCGCTTTAAATCCCAGCAGCCCCCGGGGGGCACCAGGCGTCTCCCTTTGGTTCGCTCCCTCCTGAGCGGCGTCTGTGTGCTGCCACGCTGGGCCCTGGAGAGACAGGTAGGAAACCAGGCAGATGCTGCCTTCGTGGGGCTTCTCACTGCGCGGGGAGCACAGGCACGATTAAGCAAACAATCCTAAATAAATGGGTGATTTTGTGGTGCGGTCAGCGTGGAGAAGGGAAAATACAGCGACCTAGGATGGGGTGCCTGATCTTGTTAGGAAGGTCTCTGGAGGCATTTTGCAAGAAGTAGCGTTTGAACTCAGGGCTAAAGAGATTCCAGTGAAGATTGGGACAGGGTTTCTTGGTAGGATGTGGAGGTGGGAGCGTTCTCCCTTTGGCATGATTTCTGGGCTGCGCGGAATCTTGGTGAATCCCGGAAACAGGTAGAGACGCCCACTGAAGCCCACTGGAGGCACCTACTGTTTTAGATCCCATTGAGACACCTGCGTAGCATTTTCAGAACTGATTTACATTGTCTGCCTGGCTGTGGAGAAGTAGAAAACGGAGCCGCAAACTAAGGCCTATAGGCCAAATCTGACCCACTGCCTGTTTTGTCAATAAAGTTTTATTGGCACACAGCCACCTGTTTACAAATGGTGTCTGGCAGCTTTCACACTATCCTGGCAGAGCTGAGTAGTTGCAACAGAGACTGTGACGCACAGAGCCTCACGTGTTTACTATCTGGCCCTTTACAGTAAACGTTTGCCTGACCCCTGGTCTAAAATGATTTTAATAAAGTTAGTAGTAAAACTAGGTGCCGACAGCTTCACATGGACCTTTTGTTTACTCCCTACAACCATAGTACTATGAGGTAGGTTCTAGGGTCATCTCGTTTTGCAGGAGGGCAACCTGAGAGGCTAGGTAACCTGTGCAGGTTTCTAAGTTCACTCATCAGGTAAATGACAGAGACTGAATGGGAGCTCGAGCTGTCTTGATTCCAGAACACAGACGGCAGACGCCTCGTGCTGTCCTGCTGACAGGTCGAAGAATTAGGGGTTGTATCTGAAAAGGGGTGTAAAATTTGCTGAGGTTTTTCTCTGTGAAGTAAAATAGCACAACTGGTGTATCCTATTCAGAAACCACCTCCTCTATGGTGTCTTCCACCGACAAGGAGGGAAAGGAACCCGGAGCAGAGGCACAGGTGTGGGCCGGGCAGGGAGGCCAAAGTGGATGGAGCCAGGGCTGGGAGACAGAGTGACGCTTGAGAGAACTGGGGAGCACGTGACTCGTCTGGGTGTTGCTTCTCAGGTCCTGTCGAACATTGTGGGCAGCAGTGTCATTTGATGTTGCCCTATCTTTCCTTTTTTTTTTTTTTTTAAATGAACAAATACTTGTTTTAATTAAATTGTACCCGGCTTTAAATTTATTTATTTATTTATTTATTTATGGCTGTGTTGGATCTTCGTTTCTGTGTGAGGGCTTTCTCTAGTTGTGGCAAGCGGGGGCCACTCTTCATTGCGGTGCGCGGGCCTCTCACTATCGCGGCCTCTCTTGTTGCGGAGCACAGGCTCCAGACGCGCAGGCTCAGCAATTGTGGCTCACGGGCCCATTTGCTCCGTGGCATGTGGGATCTTCCCAGACCAGGGCTCGAACCCGTGTCCCCTGCATTAGCAGGCAGATTCTCAACCACTGCGCCACTGGGGAAGCCCTATCTTTCCATTTTTTCAAGACACATGCCAGAAAGCCAGATTTTTATGTGGTTTTAGTTGGCAGTTCCATACAATTTTAAAAAAAACACTGTGGGCCAAACGCAACATGTCTTCAGTCTAGATGTGGCCCATGGGCTGCCACCTTGCACTCTCTGGAGGAAAGCTTTGGAATATTCCAGTTTTGAAAACTTTCTCATATTTGGCCCATTTTCTGTAATGAAGCAAAAGGAACCTATTAGTCCTAAAGGGGCAGCAAAGGGAGGAGCCCAGGCAGCCCGGTGGACAAAGCCCTCACCATTTTCTCCAGCCAGAGCTCCGGAGTCTGGAGGGATGGAAGGAATGGACGGACGTGTGAGCTGGGGCCCACAGTCAGGAAGGGGACAGGTATCAAGATGTGGGAAGAAGGAAGTGTGTGAGTGGGGAGGTGGCCTGAAGCCATGCTGAAGGCGCCCTGCCGAAGGGGGCTTGTGAGCAGACCCTTGAAAATACTTCGGCCTTTCATGGGTGGAGATTTTTGAGGAGTGAGAGTGAGAGAAGGGGAAATCCTTGGCAGAAGAAGCCATAGGCAAGTAGGAAGGCAGGACGTTCCAGTATTGGATGGGGTCTGCATTTGGCAAGGGAGCAGGGCTGTGGTAGGCAATGAGGTAGACTGAAGCCAGACCTCGGGTTGTCTAGCTGGTCAGGTTGGATGTGGACCTAGAGGCAGTGTTGATTAGTAATTTCACGTGTGTGATTTTTCTTTCTGTTTAGAATATAAACTCTTAGTCTCCAAGCTTGGTAGAACCAACATGTGCATATGTACTTTGACTGGTAGTAGCTGCATGTCATCTTGGTCCGTTACTTAATTTTTCTGGGGTCTCTCTTTCCTTATCTGTGAAGTAGGCTCATCTTGCTGGGCTGTGATTATCAAATGAGATTTGCATGGGCATAAAGTCCCAAACCCTGGCCTGGCTAATAGAAGACCCAGGCCTTTAGCAGATGCCAGTTACCGACCCTGTCCTTTCTGGTCCGAGACCAAATCCTAACTTTATTGTCTCCATGAAGTCTGTCCTGGTGCTAAGACTGTTAATAGTCCCTTACTAAGTAATTTATTGGTTGAGTCATTGGGTTACTAACTATTGTTTGAAAAAACAATAACTAAGAAAATTATCAATTTAAATTGAGTTAAACTTCCTGGTTCTCCATGTGTCCTGAGAGATTTTTCTTGTGTTTAGGTTCAGAGTTTTTGATTCATGTTTGAGGTTTCCAGTCACTGTGAAGGAGTCACCCTCAAGCCCATTCTACTCTGTTCTATTTGGGTCTTAAAGGACCCTGAGGGGGCATTTCTTCCATCAGCCACAACAAAATAAAAAGAGATGGGAGTCAAGAGACCAAACCTGCATTCCAGATGTCCCATCTCAGTGTGCCGAAGAAAGTTCAGACTTGGTGCTTCCCAGGTCCCTCCCCTTTCATGATGCAACCTCTGGGAAACCTGTGTTGATGTGCTGAATGTGCACAGCATTGAATTTATTGTAAATACCCTCCCTTTCCCGCCATTTAAAAATAGCCTCTCCTAGTTCTTATTTTTCAAAACACCCCGAATCTGGAAATGGGTTTCACCCCCTTGTCATCTCCTCCTTTTCCTCTTTTGGTGGTGGTAAGGAGTGTATTCCAGACTAACTCCTTTGAGATGTGTGATGCCAGGTTCTTTCAAAAAGCAGAAAGCATCAGCAGAAAGAAGGATGTAAAGGACTAGAGTCCCAGCCAAAATGGCTGGGGAATCTTAGAAGAAGGATCTTCAAAATAGAGGCTGCCTGCTGGGCCATTAAATCCTTTTGCTTTGGGTTAATCCCACAGTGTGTATCAGATGGCTAGAATTCAGATGAAAATACTGCTGTAGTACTCAGGCTCCTCACCAAATTATTCCAAAATCTAGTGTACATGGGTTATAAATACAGAAAATAATTGAATTCTGTATGTCCTAAGTGAGATAATCTGTTCCATTCTGTTTCTTGTGCACATTCTCCATAACAGTCTAATTGTGTTCTGTGCTCCTGGGGGCTGAATGTGTATTCAGCAACAATGCATTGGGTTGTAAAATATGCATCCCCAACTATTTGGGCAGGCTAGAAGGAGGTTCTAGTAAAAAGGCTGAAGATGTTTTTCCTAATGCAAGTGGTATGAATCACACACATGGTAGTGTCTTTTAAAATTATCAGTAGGCTCTGTTTTTTTTCTTTACAGTTATAAGTCCTATTTCTCACTCCACATTTTGGATGTTACTAGATCAGTAATTCAGTAGACAGCCAAGCAGGTGTTCAAATCACTTCTGACCCCCAGAATTCCTTAAATGACCCCTCGAAACAGTGGAGTGAAAACATTCTCAGCATGACAGAATATTGAGATACCTCAGTTGCCTTAATTCTTTTTTTTTTTTTTGGCCTTAATTTTTTTTTAATTAATTAATTTATTTATTTATTTATTTTTGCTGTGTTGGGTCTTCGTTTCTGTGCGAGGGCTTTCTCTAGTTGCGGCGAGCGGGGGCCACTCTTCATCGCGGTGCGCGGGCCTCTCACTGTCGCGGCCTCTCCTGTTGCGGAGCACAGGCTCCAGACGCGCAGGCTCAGTAGTTGTGGGTCACGGGCCTAGTTGCCCCGCGGCATGTGGGATCTTCCCAGACCGGGGCTCGAACCCATGTCCCCTGCATTGGCAGGCAGATTCTTAACTACTGCGCCACCAGGGAAGCCCAGTATTAATTTTTAAAGGCTATTTTCTGCCTTTTTTCTCTCTTTTTAAGGAAAGAGAAGCCTTGCTTTGATCTTGGCCATGAGGGCTAGAGGATTGTGTATCTACAGGACCTGTAGATTGTATATGTAGGCAGCACCGTTGTGTAACTGGTCAGCCATGCCAAGGCCCTTGAGAAGGTGAGAGGAGGACAAGAGACATGAGGCTTGGAATTCTTCTGCGGTAGCGGAGGACATAATATAATATTGCTCTTAACATTTCTATTTTTAAATATAGACCTTTTGACTGCAAACTTTTATTCAATTGACTTCAACCAATATTTATTAGTACATACAAGGTACCGTGGAGGTGATAAAGAGATGAGTAAGATTGGCCCTTCTTCCTCTAGTTGCTTAGAGGAGATAGAACATAAAGTCAGCCTTACTTGATAAACTTATATTTTACTTTGCCCCTTCCATCCTGAAAGGGATGCTTATATTGTTGTGTAGTATTCTTGGAAATTTCTATGGATACCCCCCAAAAAGAAAAGATCTCTTTTACAGGCAGTTATTTCAGGATTTAGGCCGTTGCATAAAGCATTCTTCCATTGGCTTGTCAACTTCTCAGCAGAAATTAATCTAATTTCCAGGCACAGTTAAAACTGGTATTTAGCACCTTGTTTCACAGAATTTATTTCATTGTCACACAAAAATATGTCAACGTATTCCATGTTAAAAGATTAGTGTACTAGCTCTCTATTGTTGTGTAACGAATTACCCCATATTTCCCATCTTAAAGCATTTCTCATTCACAGTTTCTGTAGGTCAGGAGTCTGGGTAAGGCTTAGCTAGGTGTGTCTGGCTTGGGGTCTCTCAAAGCTGTAGTCAGGGTGCCCGGTGGGCCCTAAGTCACCTCAAAGCTCTCTGGGGCTAGAGTCTACTTCTGAGCTCACTTCTCTGCTCCTGGGCTGTTGGGCTGACGGCCTCCTTCCTTGTTGCCGTTGACCTTGACCTCCCTGGTTCCTTGGCCAGCCGCATGGGCTTCTCCACAGGCTGGCTCCAGCATGGCAGTTGACTTCCCTCACAGTGTGGGAGCCAGCCGGGAGCCACAGTCCTTCGGTAAACTAATCTCAGAGTTGAAATCCCATCACTTTTGCCTAGGTCTGTTTGTTAGATGTGGGGCATTATGTCCAGCCCATATTCAAGGGGAGCGGATCACACAAGGGCATGAATGCAAGGAGGTGGGGATCATTGGGTGTCCTTTTAGAGGCTGCCCACTACAGTCAGCAGTGGAACCAATCACGTTAGTATAAAGCTAGTCTGATGTGGATTGGAAGATAGTCTTCTCACCCTGTCTCGCTCTTTTTTTTTTTTTTTTTTTTCTTCTCCTTTTGTTGTTATTATGCATTCTCCTTGAGTGGTTCTTCCAAACACCTCCCTACTCTTCTGGGCATTTAATTATAGACGACATACATAATAGATAGCAGACTGCTTTAATCCTTCAAATATTGGTTAGTCTTAGAGCATGTCAACAAGTTATATTGGGTCTTTCTAAAACCTAATGTCATATATATATATAAATTTATTTATTTATTTTGTTTTATTTTATTTTTGGCTGTGTCAGGTCTTAGTTGCCCCACGGCATGTGGGAATCTTAGTTCCCCGACCAGGGATCGAACCCATACCCCTGCAGTGGAAGGCGGATTCTTTTGCCAGTGGACCTCCAGGGAAGTCTCAAACCTAATGTCTTGATCAGTGAATTTGGGGGGTTTTGCTGGCAAGGACATTGTGTCTGGTGTGATGATGAGTCTGCAGAGAGAAGGGGAATGAGAACGCTGTAGCTGGTATAATTAAACAGGCTCCTAGATGCATAAAAACATAGGTATGGTTCACGCACAGTGCTTGAGGAGGGGCGTTAAATCAGGTTGGCATATGTCCATGTAACGAAGTCCTAAACATCCAAATGAAAGGGATTGTGGTCCCAGTTTGTGTTTCTAACAGGTGAACCTATAGGAAATAAGGATCTCTCAGCCACTCTTCAACTTTGTGCGTATGTCAGGGAGCAGCTGGCCTTCCATCTTTTAAATTCTGTGGAAATTATCTGTTTCACAGGAAAACTCAACTGTTCCTCTTTCAGGGAATATGCAACTTGGTTTTAGATAAAGTGCTTAAAACACACCTATGTAGGCATTAAAGGTTTGAGAAAAGGGTGGCATTAAGCAGATTCTGGTCAATTATTTTTTAATATCTTTTCCCAGTCTGTTGATTCTCTTTTCACTTTTTATTTATTTATTTATTTGGCCACGCCACACGGCATGCGGGATCTTAGTTCCCCGACCAGGGATCGAACCCGTGCACCCTGTAGTGGAAGTGCGGAGTCTTAACCACTGGGCTGCCAGGGAATTCCCAGATTCTGGTCAATTTTTAATAATGGAAATTGATTTATGGGGTAGCTTCCATGCGAAACCTGCCAGAAACTTAGAGAAAAGGAGTCTGGATTCAAATTTACAAGCATGTATCAGCTCTAGGACATATGTATGCTATGTGTTTTTTCTTTCACCTTGAATTTGACAACATACCGTGTCCCTCCCCGTGCCTTTGTATCCTCTGTTCCCTCTGCGTGCAGTGTCCTGTGTTCTTTCCCCGCTCGTTCCTTCTCTTCCTTATGGTCTCAGCAGAGACCTTCCCTGACCATCTGATTTGAAATCATCCCCAGTTCTACCCTCTGTTTCCCATTATTGCCTCTTCTAGTTCTTTCGCCTCAGATTTTATTATCTGGCCCCCCACTCCCCTCTCTGCCAACACACACACACGTACCCTAACCCCACACACAACTGTGGGCTCCAGGAAGGTAGGGATTTTCATCTATTTTAATTTCTGTGGTCCCAGTGCCTGACATATAGTTAGTGCTCAATAAATATTTGTTGAATGAATGAGATCACTTATGACAGTTTCTCATTATATAAATCACACTTAGCTGGGGACTGTGGTTTACTGTGTGTGTCCTGTGTCTCCCACCCCCGCTAGACTGCTGTTCTTCCCCAGACCCCTGCTGTTCCTAGTGCCTAGCGCAGCTCAGAGTAGATGCTCCAGGCATTGAAAATGAAAGAATGAATGGATTCTCTGGCAAAGGAGACTAGAGAGAGAGTAACCTTCGCTTCTAGGCAAGGAACAGGAGCCCTGGGCACTGCCCGTTTCTGAAGGGCAGCACCAGTGTCTTCTTCATCCTTCTCTCTCCATGGCTGGTACTCAGTCCAGTGCCTGGCACAGAGCAGAGTCAATGCAGGTTAATTGGATCAGATTGAGTTGAGTTGGGGAAAAGCTCAAACAAAATCCCTCCTGACAATAGCACCGGATGAAGCTCAGCTTGTGAACGCTCAGCTTGTGATAGCTCCTTCTGGATTCCCTTCTGCAACTGTTTTGTCAGAATGCCCGGTAGCATTCATTCCTTCATTCCCTCATTCATTTGTTTGTTCATTCATTCATTCATGCATCCAGCTCCTCCTGGTAGTATACGGAATATCAGAAGACATGGAAGGCAAGTTACAGCCCTGCCTTCAGAAAGCTTACCTTGAGGAAAACTTGGGCTTTATTCTGTGGTTTATACCACCTCACTGAGGTGGCAGAGAGTTGGAATCAGGCAGCCATAGTTGCTCGTGTCTGTCCTCTGTGTTGGCCTCCACACCACGGTCTTTGAACAGGAGTAGAAAGGTCACCAACTGTGGCTGCAGATTGGCTCTTATGTTAATCCTGGCTTATTCAGAAACACTCAATATTTTTCCAAACTGAGTTTAGAGCTTTTGACTGAAGCCTGAATCAGTTACTGTGTCAGAGCATATCACTGGTATGGGAAAAGCTAGAACTGCAAAATACAAAGCCCCTTTTAAGTAATCCAATATAGGATAATTACATTATTAAATAAAGCCGTGGGTCTCAAATTATTCCACTGCCATTGTACATGTGAGGGTAATAACGTGAACTGTGCTAAGTGAACAGAGTGAAAAAAAATGTTTAGCAAGAGGGAGCATGTCTAAATCGTATGTTTACGTTTAAATAAAGGCTACAGAAAACAGGAAGATTTACTTGGTTTCTACATTAAAGTGTGCTAAATAGGCGTAAGGCTTTCGATGACTCTGTGAAGACTGCTCTTCTCATTAATGACAGCAGTATATCAAGGTGCTGTGCCAGATCACCAATAACCTTGACTAATTCAGTCGGCTCCCACCGTGATTTTCATATACCAACAGGGGCAAAGAACTTCCTTCTTCCTTTTAGGGTCCTGATTGAATATGGGCCCTGCTGAACTTCGTACCTGAGCAGGGTGCCGTATGCCTGTAAAACTAGGTGAAAAAAAGATCAGCAGGTGTAAAAGTAATGGTTTGAAGTCACTCACCATATTAGAACATCTGGGTTGGGTGGTGGTTGAGTTTGGGTTTTATTGTTATTGTTTTTGCTTTTAGAGAATGGTCTTATAGGTAACTCAGCTGTGCTTTAACACTGGAATTGGCCTCATTTATCTTCTTTTGTTTCTGTTTTAATGGCCAGAGCTAAGTATATGGGTGCCAAGCTAGTTTTTATTATGGCAACCTGAAAGTAGTTAAAAAATAGACTGTGACGTTAACACCCTATTAATTTGGCTAAAGGAAGGGTAGGCTGCTCAACCGTTGACTTAAGGCATCTTCTCTACATATCAAATGCTTGCCTGTTTAGAGAGGATGCTGGGATGCATTTTCTTGATTTCTGTGTAAATTTTTTTTTAATCTTAGGGAGGAAAAAGAGATGCGTGCATAGTAAATCCAAAAGGAAAAAAATGGAACTGGGAATTAATGAGAGGATGTTTCTGGGGCTTTCTTTAGAGAGGCCTTCTGGTCAGGGAAGCAGGCTGCATCCTAACAGGTTTTAGATTAGCGAGTATTAAAAATGTTTTTAGGAATATTAAAATATTTAGGGTTTTTGAATTACTTGTTTGATACTGAAATGCCTTTGGCTGTGCCGTGAAGGATGGTCACATTACATTTGACAAATCGCCCCTCGGAGCAGTCTTCTGTTTGCTCACTCCCTGTAATTGCGCCAGGATGGATTTCCAAAATTCACCGAGCCACAAGCATCACGCCAGTGTCTGGTGAGGGGGAGGGAAGAGGTTGGAAGAGAAGGGGCTGGCTTGGGAAATTGGAACCCAATACACTAATCAGCCTCCATGGCAAATCCATTTCATCGTGTTAAGGGAGTCACATTAACCCTTAGCAAACTTGAGAGGATACCTGCATCACTCAGACAACAGAAAATTCTTCACATTTTTAACTAGTGCATGTAGTCTTACTTTGGGGGCAAAAAAAAAAAAAATACAAATGAAAAAATTACAAATCTTTTTGTCCCAACATGACCTTAAGTCCCAGCCACCCCAGGAAATTGCTGGGAGATGGGGAAGGTTCACTTATCTCAGGATAGGAGTAGGTTGGAGTGTTACTGCTATAAAGGCTTAGAGACCAATTTCCCAGAGAAATGATAGGCTTACCAAGCTGGTTTCTGGTTCTACTTCAGTTTTGTCATCTCTAAAATGGGCCTGAGGTTACCTACCTCAGCAAGTCCTCATGGGGATTAGATAAGATGATGTCTGTTAAATTCATAGATTAACGTCTGGGTAGAGTAAAGCACCTCAGAGTTTGCCACCGCTGTATCCTTGAGGGTTAAGGAGAAGCCCAGACATTCTTAATTGCTTTCTGGCCCACCCTTTGCCTTGGAGGTACCCAGCAGGAGCTACAGGGATATTACTGTCCCCAGACAAAGAATTAAGAGGAGTAAAGAACATGCACAGTTCCTTGCAGGTGACATCTGAAGATCGCTCACCCTCCTTCCCTCATTTTCAGTTAAAGTGATGTTATGTAATAACAGTAATAGCCGTCATTTCTTGGATGCCTGTGTTGACAATTGTACTAGAACTACTCCAACAGCCTAGTTATCCTGTGAGGTGGGTTCTTTTATCCAATTCCCCTCGCCCTTTTTTCAGATGAGACCTTGGCGAGATAATGTCACGTCCCAAGATTAACATTGACATTAAACACAGTAGAGCTACCTGTGAACCTGGGTCCATGAGACTCAGAAGCCAGTGCTTCCTCAGCTCTCAGTTTCCCCCAGCATGGAACATCCAGACAGGGGGGACCATTAAAATAAATACTTGTTGTGTGCTTTGGGCCCAGCACGATCCATGGCTCCTTGGGAAGTACAAGAGAAGTAAAAGTTAAACGTCCTCGCCGTTAAAGTCTCTGCAATTCTGGTGTTTATTGTAGGAGAGAGAATTATGCAATTCAGAATCAAATACTGACACCTAACAAAAGATTTAACATTATGTCACAGGTAATAAGCACAGTAATTCCCAGTTCGGGGACCAAGTTAGTGTTGATATCATTTTATTTTGCCGAGTAAGGACGTTAAAAAGCAGCTACCAGCATCCATTGCCATCCTCATTTTAGAGGAAAAAAAGATTATTGTAACACCAGATGAAAGGAGGAGAGGTGAAGTCCTAAACAGCAGGAGTGTGCAGGGACCCTCTCCAGGTCAGCGCCGCACCCTTCTCTCTGTCCTGGGGCCCCCGGCGTGGCCGCATTAACAGAGCTCCTGGGACCCGTGGCTTCCAGTGACGTTCCCCCACAGAAGACGGAGGGAGGAAGGAGAAGGAAGGCAGGTGTTTATTCCCTGTCCTTACACGGGAGGTTCCCCCGGGCTGCTGGTGTCCCTCTAAGGAAGAGTCACAGCCACTGGTGGAAGGATCTGCTCTGATCCTGGTAACCATCCCCCCCCCCCCCTTTTGACGATTTCACCCAGGAGTGGTGATAGCTGAGATGCTGTTAGCCCAGGTTCCTGCACTATCGCTCTCTTAGCGTTCCTTTATATCCCACCAACATCTTTGTCATTAGTCCCTTTGTAAAACCCTCCTTGGATTATCATTACTCAACTGTTCCATCTCTTTCCTGTTGGGATCCTGGCTGATACAAGGATAGTCCTTAAAATCTAGCATATTTAGCTTCTTGAAATACTCACTGTGTTGTCTTCATTTTTATCATTTCATTTTTCTCATTTCACCACTGACCAGTGAAAGCTTCATCTTGTTGACCCACATTACCATTCTCTTTTGCCAGACCTTCTTGGACCTCTGACTGGCAACCATGTGCCTGCAGAGTGAAACCTTTTACTCACTTTGTAGATGTCCTGTTAGCAGAACATACTAATGTGTAACAGGGAGAGTCATGGGGCAGATGGTACCTTGAATATCAGGTATCTGAGGGAGGCTTGCAAGCAAGGGAAGTGGCCAATGCAGCCAGGCCCAACAGGGCACTTTCTTCCCCTTGCCTGAGTCCATTGGTGCGAAAACCCAGGATGTTTGGGGACAATTAAGGTGAATATGCCGTGTTCTCCTGTTTTCATTCTACCCCCCACCCCCGCCAACCCCTCTGATAATACACGTATGTGTTTATTGTCCTTTGGGCTCCATTAACATAGCTGAACATGGCTCTCCTCAGCAGTGGTCTGTTACAGGGTACCACGTGGTGCTATAGGGAAGGTTCCGTTCATGTCTTCTCTCCTGAGGAATGATATATTAATAAAAAAAAAAATAGGTTTAGCTCTGTTTAACAGAGACCCAGAATTAAAGCTGCTTAAATAAGTTGGGAGTTCAAAATCTCTCATGTCACAGCCAATGGGTAAGTGTTTCAGGGTTAGTATGACGGCTGTGTTCTACGAAGTCATCTAGAGACCTGACTCCCTCTAGCGTTTTCTCCTGAGAGATGTGCCTTTATTTGTATGATCCAAAGGCACATCCATCCCCTCTGAGGCCCTGACCTGGAAGTTGCGCCCATCACTGATACATCCCATTGGTCAAAACTTGGTCACATGGCCGCATCTGGCTGTAAGGGAAGCAGGGTAGTGGTGTCTGTATTCTGTGCCGAGCAAATTAGCAGTCTGTTACTAAAGATGAAAGGAAGAATAGATGTGGGCAAAAAGTTAACCACAGTTGGGGAGTATTAAATTCTTCTTGTGTCAACTAAGCTCTTTTCTTACACATAAGCCAAGTTGGTAGTACAGTTCTGCTGAACTTGAGTTGACTCTTGAGACATCTAAATTGAGGACTGGACAAAGGACTGGAGTCTGGATGAAGGTCTGAACCAACTAGTTGGAACCAAACTACAGAATGTAGTCATGGCCTTAGAGAGTAACATTGGAATCTCCATGGAGAATGATTTCTTCAAGGAGTGATATGCAGAGAAGGAAGACTGGACCCAGACAGCATCTAAAGATAAATGTTTCCTACATTTTTCCTGCAGGGAAATAGAATGAGGAAGGAGAGAAATTGAACAAAGCAAAGGAATGTAGAGGTGGTAGGCGTTGGGTAGGTATTTTTCATGGGTCCACTGAGTATCTGTACGTTTGTGAGCAGGGCCACTGACTCTTTGTTCCAACTATCTTTTCAAGGATGTTTATATAGTGAACGGCCTTGGAAGATGGAGCTAGTGCCTTCCTCCAGAACAAAGGGCAGACATACTTATTGATCAGTATTAAAAGATTTGGGTTTCCTATGCTTGGGGTTCTTTTCCTGAAATGCACCGCACTCTGTGTACACATATCATCTAGCCCTCTTGGTATCTCTTTTTGGGAATTGGGTATCAGAGATCCAACACAAATGCTGATACTTTGACTACAGCTATTTCTGTGAGCTATAAACCATCGTTTGTCTCTGACCAGGAGTCTGTGTCCTCTGCAAGCATCCATGAAACTGTGACAAGCTAACTTATAAGTTTGAAAGTAGTGTAAAATCTCGGATTCTTCATAGTTCTTAACAAGAGGGAGAATTTCAAGTCAAAGGTAGAGTTGTTCATTATTAAATTGTTACTAAGACATTAAGGAAAGTTAAGAATAAGAACGGCCTTGGTTAGTGATATAGTGGTTTTCAAAGTTTTTGGACTAAAGACCCATTATGCTCAAATTATTTAGGACCACAAAGGAGCTTTGATTTATGTGGGTTATATCTACTGGTATTAGAAATTAAAACTTAAAATGATTTTAAATGCTTACTAATTTATTTAAAAATAAAAGTAATGTGACATTTATATGCCAAAAAAATGAATGTCAAGCTGACCCTCACACTTTATATAAAACTAAGTCAAAATGGATTATACTTCTAAATGTAAAACTATAAAACTTTGGGAAGAAAGCAAAGTAGAAACTCTTCATGACCAGGAATTAGGCAAAGAGTTCATAGATTTAACAGTAAAACCACAATCCATAAAAGAAAAACACTGACCAGTTGGACTTGATCAAAGTATGAAACTTTCATTTTGTGAAACACGCTGTTAAAAGAATGAAAAGACAAGCTACAGAACAGGAGAAAATATTTTCAAACCCCATATCTGGTAAAAGACTTGTATCAAGAGGGTACAAGAACTCTCAAAACTCAACAGTAAGAAAACAACCCAATGTTTAAAAATGGGCAAAAGACTTAAACACACACTTCATCAGAAAGGATATACGGATGGCAAATTAGCACCTGAAAAGATGTTCAACATCATCAACCATTAGGGAAATGAAAATTAAAAACATGATCAGAAACCGCTACGTACATATTAAAATGGCAATAATAAATTAACAGTGACAGTATCAAGTGCTGGTAAGGATGGGGGACAACTGGAGCTCTCATACATTGCTGGTTGGAACGCAAAATGGTACAGCCACTCTGGAAAACAGTTGGCCAGCTTCTGCAAAATTAAATATGTACTTACTATATGACTCAACAATCCCTCTCCTAGGTATTTACGCTAGAGAACTGAAAATGTATGTTCACACGAAAACTTGTACATGAATATTTATAGCAGCTCTATTTGTAATCGCCAAAATTGGAAACAACCCAGTGTCCCTCAATGGGACAGATCCATAACATGAGGTACTACTCAGCAGAAAAAAAGGAACAAGCTGTTGATATAGGCAGCAGCATGGGTGGCTCTCAAAGGCATTATGCTGAGTGAAAGAAGCAGCCTTAAAAGATTTCATACTGTGTGATTTAATTTATATGACATTTTGTAAAAGAGAAAACTATACCAAGCACAGATCAGTAGTTGCCATGTGTACTATGGTATACATAGAACTGTACATAAAAAAAGGAAAATTTACTGTAACTTAATTTTAAAAAATATTAATACAATGAAAATGGGAATATAAAGCCATCATGTAAATGTAACATATTTTTATGAAAATTAACCTTATTTTCAAAAACAAAAAAAATTAGTAAAAACAGTGGCATTGTTTTACATTTTTGTAAACTTCTTTACTGTTGAGCTTAATAGAGACAGCTGTATTCTTGTATCTCCTTCTGTATTCACTCTTTTGCCATACCATCTGTCTTGTAGTCACTGGAAAACCCCACTATACACTTGAAAGAGAATAAGAGTGAAAAAAGCAAATAGTTTCTTAGTATTATTATGATCATTGTTTTGACTCTGTGGACCACTGAAATAGTCTTGGGGATTCCCCAGGGTTCCTGAGCCACACTTTGAGAACCACTGATATATAATGTACTGTCCCAAATTTCAGTCATTTTCATAGCATCTTGACCTTTTTTTTTTTTGCCATACTCAAATCTACTGGGTTTATTTAATGGCTTTGTTCAAACTGACCCATTGTTTTTTAACTAAAACTTATTTAAAGAGGAAACTTTCTATATCTCCTATAAATGGGAAACCAGTACCACTTCCCCATAAGTGGAAAGTTACCACAAAAATAAATAAGCAATGAGTAACTTATATTAAATGTTAGAAGGTTTATCCATGAACCATCTATACTCATCTCTGTGTGGCATTCTTTGGAAAACACTAATTCAGAGAAGCAATGACAGTGATGACAGCTAAATCCGATGTACCACTTCATTTATGTTAACACATTTAATCCTCACCATTACCGTCAGAGATAGACAGTATCATTAACCTTTTTAAAAAACATACATTTAAAAAAATGGAAGCACAGGGAAGTTAAAGAAGTTGCCCAGTATTCCACAGGGAGTAAATGGCAGGGCTGGGATTTGAACCCAGGCAGTCTGGCTCCAGAGTCCAGGATGAATGCTGTGTTGGCCGATAGGAAACCTGGATTCCTGTCCAAGTTCTGCCTGAAGTTGGCAGTCGGACATGTCACTGAACCTGACTGTCCTCATCGTTAAAGTGAGGGAGGTGGGATAAATTAGGGTGTGGACGTTTAAATGGTGGGTGCGTGCCCAAGGGGCCAGGGAGGTAAAGGAACGGTGGACTGAGTGTGAGGCGATAGGAGCGGTGGGGTCAGTGGCAGACTAGAGAGCTTGCATCTCATCTAAAGAAAGCAACCTCTACTCAGTTTCAACTTTTTTGTTTTGAGGGGTCTTTTTGTTCTCTTTTTTTCCCCCAGATAACCCTTTATTTTATTTTATAGGAGAAGATAGAAGTCAGGAGACTTTGTGTAAAGTTTCCCAATTGTTTTTTTTTTTTTAATTAATTAATTTATTTATTTTTGGCTGCATTGGGTCTTCGTTGCTGCGCACAGGCTTTCTCTAGTTGCGGTGAGCGGGGCCTGCTCTTTGTTGCAGTGCACAGGCTTCTTATTGCGGTGGCTTCTCTTGTTGCGGAGCACGGGCTCTAGGCATGTGGGCTTCAGTAGTTGTGGCATGTGGGCTCAGTAGTTGTGGCTAGCGGGCTCAGTAGTTGTGGCTCACAGGCTCTAGAGTGCAGGCTCAGTAGTTGTGGCGCACGGCCTTAGTTGCTTCGCGGCATGTGGGATCTTCCCACACCAGGGCTCTCACCCATGATCCCTGCGTTGGCAGGCGGATTCTTAACCACTGTGCCACCAGGGGAGTCCCAAGTGTCCCAATTCTTACAACACTTGGAGAGGCCGGCCATACACATGGGCTGGCTGATACATGACGTCTTGACCAGATGATCTCCTCTGACTTAGAGGAGTCTGTGATTGAGTACACTGTTATTATGCAGTGGGAGAAACAAAATCCCAACAACAGAAATAGGCAGTTTGAAACAATGATGAAAGGGGATAGGGACTTAGAAAGTATCCCAACGCAGCCTACATAAATATTGATTAGGCTCTGGGTTAATTGAAAAGCCAAGGTGCATTAATAGAATAACAAGGTGTATTTCTTTGTGTTCCTTTTGGGTTGCATTAGAGTAAATAAGCAGTATTTATCCAGTGCTAATTCTCGGTTTGCAGAGAGCTAATGTAATCATGAGATGAGCTTATAGAAATTCTTTTCTTAGACATAGAGACTTGCCCAAGAATGGTGAGTATTAGGAACTTTAGTCAGCAACTGCCTCAGAATAGTAAATACGAACATGTGATTTATGCCATTGTGTGTACAGAGTAATGTTTCCTGAGACGTTTTCTATATATATGTTGGCTATTTTGTTTGGGGGGTTGGTTTTTTACTTCCCCCTCCTCCGCTTATCAGATTTCCTTCTAAATCCTGGCGTTTGACAATGTTGCCGGGCCAGTTTCTCTGTGAATCCACAGTGAAACATACTGGTGGTTTCACAGTTAATCCAAACTTGGGTTTATGGCTTATACATGTTTATTTGAATTCCTGCATTTGTTTTTATGCATTGTGTATATATTCAGAAGGTCTGTTTCAGAGAGAGAGAGAAAGGAGGGAGGACTAAACCTGTAGACTGGATCTTGAAAGATGGGTTTATTCATCAATGACATCATAAGGATTGTATTTTCTCTCGGTTAATAAACTATTTGTTTGGCGGGTGTTGGAAGCCAGCCAGAGCTAGTCATGCCATTTCTTGGAAAAGTTCTGAAGCAACTGGTAATTGAAATGATAATCATTTGATCATAGAGCTATTTGAAAATAACACTCATCTCCAAACTTGTCTCTTCTAGGGAACCATATTTGGTAAAATTGTTGCCAAATTCCATCTTTGCTAATATTGAGACTTATATACCATGATACTTAATTATTTTCCAGTATATTCTAAACTTGATTTCTGGTATGCCCTGTCCAGAAGCTGTTCCCATGTGCTTTGAAACAATACCCAGCCTGAATTTTTATTCTGACATTTAATAATCACCATGTAATAGTTATAAAATGCGTGACAACTATAGATCTTTTATTTCGAGAGGATGGTGTAGTGAATCTGAGTGAA
This sequence comes from Balaenoptera acutorostrata, assembly GCF_949987535.1. NCBI lineage: Eukaryota > Metazoa > Chordata > Mammalia > Artiodactyla > Balaenopteridae > Balaenoptera > Balaenoptera acutorostrata. Next base: position 84,896,050 of record NC_080079.1, read on the forward strand.
ATCATCCATTGAAATGGTACATTGTAATATGCCCCATTGTTTATATAAAGTATTGAAATTTTTTTTTTTCTTGAGCAGAGAATAAAAACAGTTTCTACTTTGTCTCCCATTTAGTGGAAGTTCATATTTAATCATGATAAGAGAAAGGATTCCATTACAAAAGTTTTACTTTTCATTTTTGATAGAGTATTCGTTATTTTGCTGCTGCCTAACAAACTTCTCAGAGACAGCTTGGAACTGGATGAGGAAAAGTGAAATTTTAGATCCTACCTTAAAACATTTTTAAAAAACTGAATCCGGGGCTTCTTATTGTGTGAAGCTTATCTTAATAAACCCTTTTTTGTTTGCTTTGGAGTAGTGTGTGTGTGTGTGTGTGTGTGTGTGTGTGTGTGTGTGTGTGTAGGTGGGAGAGAAGGAGGAAAGAGTCATGTTTTACAGCAAAATTAGCCAAAATCACTCGTGAATTCCCTTTGTTTAATAGCTCAGAGACATCTTCCTGTTGTTGTTTGTCAAAAATATTTCTAAGATTTTGTAAGCTTAGGGGTTTTCACAGCTCAGCTTTCTTCAGAAATGTGAAGTAAAAGAAATGAAAGAAGTCAGTTCAAGTTGAAATGTCAAATGCTTCAAATAATTTAACTTAAAGCCCAGTGAGATGATCTTATTAAGCCTTTTCCAAAGAAGCTTCGGGAAAGAGAGGCCCTCCTTTGCTCCATGTACGGATATCTATTAAATATCTTGCTGGATTAATTCTGAGTCAGAAAAGTTGATCGTTTCCTGGAAGCAATTAAAGATGCTTAAAATGGAAATTTATGATCCATAGGAGAAACTTACGTTTCAACTACTTTTCTTAGATTCGTAGGTTTTCTCCTCCCTTGCCCTCTTGCCTCTTACCCCATACGTATTAAAAGAAAAAAATCAGTTCATTTCTCAACTTACAAAGTTTTTAAGAAACATGAGAATGTGTAAGTTTCTTTCAGTGGGAAGCACATAACATTTATGAAGTATTTCTTTGGGGATTACATCACAGTTTTATTTAATTTTAGGACAAAAGTTAAATTCAATATTTGTGTATAAGCCAAGGGAAAATGTACCATAAACATAGGAATTTGGGGGTGAGTCAGAGTTCCAAGAATCCCAGATTTACTTAGACCATTTATATAGAGACAGGCTAACCATTAGTCATCTAGTTCTCACTTTTTTACTTTTGTAAAATTAATGGCACGTAAAAACTAGCTTTCGCCCATGTGGTCAAGTAGGGAGAGTGAGCTTTGGCATACAGCATTAAAAATGGCTATTAGAATTACTGCCCAATTTTTGGACATTTTGTAAGCACATGACAAATAAATCCCATAAATTATTCCTCAACGAGACCACAAGCAGCGAAAAACCATTGAAATGAAGTGAGTTTTTGAAGGTTCTCTGTCACCAAAAAAAAACACGTTGTCTGCTTACATTAGGTCCAGCCGCTGAAATGGTGTTTCAAATGGGCTTTATTGAAAATGTATCATTTACTTCAGAACCACCAATAATGTCTTTTGTCCTTCCGCCACTGCCTCTTACAGGATGAAGTCATTGCTGTTTCCGAAAAGGTGATTGTGAAGCTTGAAGACCTGGTCAAGTGGGTACATTCTGATTTCTCCAAGTGGAGATGTGGTCTTCGAGCTGGGTCAGTGAAAATGGAGTCCCTGGGAAGGAATGGACAGAAGGAAGCTCTGCTGAAGTACCGGCAGTCAACCTTGAACAGTGGACTCAACTTCAAAGACGTTCTCAAGGAAAAGGCTGACCTTGGTAATTATCGTTTGTACTTCTAAATCTAATGTGTGGGCGTATACAGTAACCTACTTTTCTTATTGTAGGTTTTTCTGGAAACCCTGTCATTCATACATGCATGCAAGTTCTTTAACCTCAGAGGGACCTGGGAATATGGATGGGCAGATGGCTGGGTGTGGAAGGGATGGATGTTACCTGTTGAATCACAGGACCTTCTCTGGGTGGAGCCCTGTGCTGGAAACTGGGTGATATAATAACACTCAGCGTTTAGCAGCTTCCAGTTGCTGTCAAGGCATAAGACTTAATCGAGGCACCAAAAGTTGAATTAATGGAGAGTTTAAATATTTGTTCTGAGTAGATAATGTGACATTTTTTTAACACCACATCAGAATTTCACGTTTTATGTTGGAAGGAAAGCAGAGTGAGGAAGAGAGATGAGTTACTTAATGTGAAGCAGGAGAACAGTTTCAAAGCAGGGGAACTACTGGTTCGCAACTCATGGCATAGGTTCCCCAGAGTTTTGAGGGTTTACTGGTCACCATCAACTATATGGTTTTTTCTTTCCTTCCTTCCCTTCTTCCACTATAGGTTTGGGATTTGGAGGAGTTATTCTGTTCAGTGTTTGAATCCTGACTCTGTTGCTTACTTAGCTGTGTGGCCTTGGGCAAATAATTTAACCTCCAAGCCGCAGCTTCCCCATCTGGAAAACCTGGAAACTTTTCAGGGTCACTGGGAGATGTAAGATACAAAGGGTCTAGCACAGTGATTGGTGTATATTGGTGTACGGAGAGGAGTGCCATAATTAATTCTATTGCTTTTTCTCAACACTCTCTTCTCCAGTGACTTTTTTGAGGCCTTTCCTGCTTGTTTTTTTTCCTTTGTAACTCCTTGTGGCATTCACTGACTTACTTTCCTAGCATTGCTCAAGACCAAAGTTGTTGACCTCTGATTTAGACTACTTATTTCCTCTTTAGGCAAAGAGGAACTTCACTTTTAACATATTAAGGCATCTTTTTCTTTCGTTCTAGCGCAATGCTGATTTTCATAGCCCTGTTTTATGCCTTAATGTAACAACTTCCTGTTGTTTTTTTTTTAACCTAGATTTTAACTACTACAACAAACCTAGACTTTTTATTTTAATTGGCATAAAGAGACTGAGTAACACCCGTAACTGACTTGTCTTTCATGTGATTCTGGTTTGTGATGTGCTGTGTTTTGGGAATAGCATTAATATTTTCTTGCAGTTTAACAATCAACAGTTTCCTGGCATCTTTTGGTAGATGTCAGGCAGTAATATTTTGGTCATGGTGGCCTGATTGTCATGTGCCCATTTAGAGAAAATTATTAATCTAGTGGTTTTCATTTCAAAATTAAAGAATTTTTTTTTTAATCATCTTCCTATACAGGCTGTTAACATGGCCAATTTTGTGAACACACCATGACTAGCCTTCTGACATGTGGTAATGCTGAATAATACAGCTGTTGTATTACTTGCCTAATATATGATCTAAGTTGTATTGCTATTGTCTTATGTTTTCCTTAACATTAAAACCTTTCTTCTGTTTGTTTGATTTTGTTTTTAGTTATGAACTATACTGTTACTAATAAAAAACTAAACAGGAAACCCATGGGGGAACAAAAGGATGTGTAGATGGTTAGGCTTGATGTCATGCATATAAACAAGAGTATTTATAGAAGAGTTGTTTTGTATTTAAAATTGATAGTTTATTAATGAATGAAAAGAAACCCAACCTCTTAATTTCATCAAAAGATTTAGAGGTTTTGATCTTCCTGAATTCTAAAAATGTCCATAATCGAACTTTTTAATAATTGATTCCAGAAGAAATTGGTTTATAGTGAACATTCAAAGTACTTAGTGGTTTTTAAATCTTGTTGTTCATTAGACTCACTTAGGAAAAATTTTTAAATAATACTGATTGCTGAGTACAGCTTCTCCAGATTCTTCATTCAGTAGGATTGAGGCAAGGCCAAAGAATGTGTACTGATAAAAGGATCTCTAGGTGATTCTGATTTTTTTTTTTTTTTTCTTTCTTTGGGTCTCATTTGGGAGACAGCTCTGTGAGTGATTAGTGCAGAGGAAGGGAAAATAAGCAACAGGAGATTTGATTGGATTGGGAAGCTCTCTGGTGAATAAGAAACACCATGTATTTTTTTTTTCTTTTCTTTTTTTTAGTGTAAAATACCCCTTTAAGGATAGAATTTGGAGCCTTGAAATTCTACTCAGTTGGTATGAACTGTGGGGAATTTGAGACAAATAGCTTTTGTAATTGGAATGCACACTGTGTTGTAATAATGTGGAAAGAGAAACAAAAACTTTCCTTAATGTAATGAGTTTCCATTATCTGCTTGATCTAAGGTTTACAAGCCTACATTGTGAGGATTTATATTGGGGATATAGGGGGTGTCATTTGCTGTGTGCATTCCTGTCCCAGCAACTTTCTCTTCAACCCCTTCCTTTCTCTGTCTGCAACATCAAAATATTTGTTGTCTGTACTTTTCTTTCTACACAGTGGTTTTCTTATCTCCCTTTCTCTTGGCCACACTGAAACCACTTCCAATACCGCATTGTTAATGGAAGTTCACACACTTATTAGGTTTTTCCTTCTGTAAAACCCTTCCAACTCCTCATTGTTCTTACCAGAGAAAGAAGATGAACTCTGAGATTACTTGAGACCCTCCCTCTTTTTTTCTAGTGGAAGTAAGCAAAGAGTGGAACCATCTCACCTTTCTGTGGATTAAGTAAAACTGCAATATGTTATTTTTTTTAACTGAATTATGTCATCATGTTAAAACATCAATAATAACAAAATAATTAGGTTGACTCTTAAAGAAGGGATTTTACCATATAAAAGCTAATTAAAGAACACTTCTTGCTCAGTGTTTAGGTAGAATAAGTTCCCTTTAATCCCAGTTTGTGTCACTTCCTGTCTCTCTGAATAGTAAAAAAAACAAGAATGTTCTCACAAATGTGTGTCTGCCAACAAATTAATACTCCACAAAGAGAAACTCTGCCCCAAATGGCAGCTTCCAATAACTGCTCCGACTCAAATCACAACTCTTTCATTTTTTATCCCTTTCCCCTTCAAGGACAATATTTGCGGATGTCATGTTTGCTTTTTAAAAACCTATGGCGTTTTCATTTAAGATGGTAAATGGTGACTGAAACTGCAGATCTAGATAGTGGGGAAACTAACAATCTCAAAAAACACTTCTGAGATGTGTGAGAATACATTCATCCTCTTCCCTCCTCTTTGTCCTTTTCAAAGAAAGAAAGTTCAGTATGAAACCAATTCAGATTGTGACTTTACTCGTGAGATATTTTACCTTTTTTCAGACAGTTTCATACTGACGTTTATAGAAAAGGAAGAAAGAAAAAATAACTATGTTAAAATAGAAGGGTTAAGGAATGTATTATTCATAAGCATAACGAACACAGGAACCTGTTTTTCCAGAAGAATCGGGTTGATTAAATCATTCACTACACAAGCCTCTAGTTATTTATTTTTGTCTCCAGAATTACAGTACTTAGCTTTTGTTATAAAGTGGACCTGATACCCATATTTGGTATGGCAGTTGGAACCAGTCAAATGAAGAATTATTTCATTTTACAAAACTTTTAGCAACTAAGGAATATAAACACTATCAGTTAAACATAGCATACTTGCATTTTTTAATTCCTTGGGCTATAGTTTGAAAAGAAATCAAATTATTTTATATAACACTGCTTCTTACAGAGTTCCTTTAAGTGAAGTATGAAAGCTGCAGTGTAAGCTTTATTGGCCTATAAATATGTCATTATAGCTGGACTACATTTATATGCTTTGGATTGTTGTTTAAGCCAAGAAAATATGTCTCTACAGGTTGACTTTTTATTGAAACCCTTTGAGGCATACAATAGAATGTATTTTAGGCCAAGGTTATTAAAACAGCATTTTCATTTTGTTGCAGCAGACTCATTGTCAGTTACGCTGCCACAAACTGTCTGTGGATGGGCAGTTATGAATGGTTTCATCTCCAAATATGTCTCTAGAAAAAGAAAAGATAGAGGAGTGTGAGCTGAAATCAAGAAAAGAGACCAAAAGATGTGGGTGTGGGTGAATTTAATGCTGGGGGTTCCCTCAGGTTCCCTCAGTTCAGTTTCTGTTTCTAAAGTCCCGTCAGATGGAGAAAGCGTGCCTTCCCCTGTCCCTTCTGCTGCTGGGACTTTTACTGTACTTTGGGGAATAGACAGCATGGTGGCGGTGAAGGAGCAGTGGCTGGGAGGTCAGGAGAATCTTGCCTCTGCCTGTCCTGGAGGTCTGTCACTCACGGCACAAGTCACTGTGTGTTTACACCTTCGGGTTCCTCGTGTGTGAAATGGGTCATAGTGTGTACTTTGTTTATCTCGCTGGACTTCTGAGAAGGTCAATGGAGAAAAAAGATTAATATCTATGGAAGCATCTGTGATACTGAAGTCTAAGATGGTATTATCATATTATTATTATTATAAGAAGGCGATTCTATATCATAGGGAGCTAGGTGGTATAATATTAGCTAATTTGTCTCTTATGAATTTCCCTAATCACATGTTCTAGTTATTTGGGTCCGGGTTGACACTCTTACTGTCTGCCTCAGTAGAAGGCTGTTATTAAAATCCTTCAGGTTCTTTTATTTGTATATATATTATTTGTATATATATATATATATATATATATGTATATATTTGTATATATTATATATACAACTATATGGAGACAGAATATAAATATATATTTTTATATGTTTATATAGAGATATGTATTTATATTTTATATAACGTTTCTCCTCGTAAATTCTGTCAAAATAAGCTGGGCCACAAGTGGCCAGTGGTGTAAATGTCTTCTCCAGTAGTACTTCTAGTTAGAAATTGACTATAGTCTTTGCTTGGAAATTCTGGAGGCCTTGTATTTCAAATGGTTGTTTCAACTTCGTTTTGAGTTTGATATGTCAAGCTGCTTCCTGGGATGTGGATACAGGAAGGATTCTCGATTTGTGTTGAAGAAAACAGTATAAATGTCTCTAATAAGAAGCATGCTAAGGTTCTGACAGTTTGTCATAGTAAGTATTTTTCACCGGAGACATCTAGTGAACTTCTTAAGATGGAAGACACGCTTCTTCCTAAGCCAATCCTTTTCTTCTTTCCTTCCTTCCTTCCTAGATGTAAATTTTGTATGTATATATTAAACAGTCTTCTCAGGGTATTTGTTGTTTATATTTTAACTTCCATTGCCGAGCTAGCTATACTATTTTTTTCTTAAGATAGAAACTTGGGAAATTTCTTGGATGCTCTATTGTTGAATTATTCTGTTCGTGGATATCATGAGGAATCCCTACAGAAGGGCCTCTTCACCGAAACAAATTTGGCCTCCTTGAGTTCAAAATAGAAATCAGTTACACTTGAGGCTTATCAAAAATTTGTAAAGATAATTTCCAAAGGATTTTCTCACAAGCTCCTCTGACAGTATTGTTGTGTGAACCATGCATTCTTTAAAGAATCTAATTCTAGCACAGTGAACACGGGAGAAGCCTGCTGGCCACGTGCCAACGTGGCTGTTTCTTCAAGAGGTTGCTTCATTTCATTGTAAAGTGACAGCCCAGAGAACCTTTGACACGAGCAAGTTCACACTTCCAAGAGTCCGTACCCAAGACATTCAAAGCTTTAGAACAACTTAGTGACAGGCCATTTTCTAAGGATCTGGGAACATAGACGGGAGGTTATTCCATTTCATTTCAAAGTTAAAATTCAGGTTGGCCATGTAATCAAATAGTTGAAGACTGTCCTGAAATAATGGTAGAATGAACATGTAAAAAGTGTCTTGAATAAACAACGATGTATGTTGTCTGCACTCAGCCATCTCGGCTACACCTGCTGGAAGGGAAGTCTGTGAAACCTAACCACGTGTGAGCCAGTCAACAGCTGGTCTTTGATATTGCTGTCTAGATATCATACTGCCATCACTCAGGAAGGCTCATTCCAAGTTAAGACCCTTCCATTTGGAATTTCTGTTGACTTGCAGATCTTCTAGTGTTTCCTAGAGTGATGAACACTTTCTAGGACACCAAATTCAAATCTTTTAATAATGGACTGAAGGTTGGATAGTCAACTGAAGAGAAGTCCATAGAATTTAAGACTTTATTCTTACTTTTAGAATTGGAGATGTTGGGGCAGAAGTAAGAAAAAAGTGAAATTGGAACTTAAGCGCTCTTTTTAAGTATTCAGGTTACCAGTATTCACCTCCTGGATACAATGTTTGAACAAGGTAAGAAGCTCATGCTTTTTTGGGAGCCCTTCATAGAATTGTCAGGCTGGACACTGGTACAGTTGATATTTCCTCTCCCCCCCTTCCTTGAAATAGTCCTCAGTTCTGTCTTTATTTGGCTTGTTTAGCCAAATCCCAGTTTTTTCCATTTTTCACCAGGATGTGGTTTCAGAATCCTTCCCCATCCTGGTCACTCATCTCAGGACACACTTTGGTTGTTCTTTTCTACCAACTTAGCCATTGTTGGAAGAGAGCCATGGCACGTGCGTCAGGCTTGACACCCTCCAGGTAGGAATGACACGGGCAAAACTATCGGAATCTCTTCCCTAAAGCTGTGCGGCCTTGACTTTTCTACTCCTCAGGGCAAAAAGGAGGGAAAAGAGGTTACTCAACCACTATACCTCCTGAATTTTAGTTACCTCTTTTTTTGCTGGTGTTTTTTTTAAACAGTCGTGTTAAATGTAGACTATTATCTAATGAACATCATTGTCAACTAACATGGCAGGAGGTTTTGTGGCTCAGTATCATTGCTGTGCCTTTCAAGTTTCTGTAATTCCTATAGTTGTATATTGTAGCATTTAGGGTAGGACTGTAGTATTTTTGCCTCAATAAAGATCCACAGTTGAATACCAGCTTGGTGTCCAGCTTTGTTTAAGCTGTGCTGATCAAATAAGATAAAAGACCAGCACACACGTCTTCCCTAAATTATCATATGTGTTAGTTTAGTTCATTACCATCCTTCTGGACTCTAGCTGTTCTTGCTTTTTTTTCATTCTCTGTTTTCTGGTGTATGGCCATATCTTTGATTAAAAAAAGACCATGATGGAGAAGGCAACCAACCCATACTTTTGTTTTCAGTCTCATTAATAAAAATGTGAATATCACAGTGAAAAATCTGTGGTAGTCACCATCTGATGGGAAGATTACCAAAGATGAAAGAAATTCAGCTGTGGCCTGAGTCCCTTGCTAATATATATGTCCCCTTTAGTTTCTGGTTACATACCCGGGGTCTTTAGGAAAAAGTCTTTTAGGCATCCTTGGCTTCTTGCAAGCTCATAAATATCTGGTATTATAGATAGACAGGCACACTTGGAGCAATACTTCTATTTGCATTTGGTGGTAGGAGTCTACTGTGAGGAACAAACCTGATTGGTCCACGTGGTCTGTTAAGCATCCTTGAACAGTGCAACATCGCGCCTCAAATGTGCTTTAAAAATGAAGTTTGATTCAACATTTCCCCTTCCGTTGGAAATGTAAAATGCTTTTCTCCTTTTATTGTAACTCTAAAATATTTTTCTTTACTTTCCAGCTCTCATCTCTTTAGCCACTGCATGATTACTGACTGTAGACCATTATTATAGCTGTTATCATGATGGCATCACCTTGGAACACAAAAGCACATACATCCAACATGTGAATTGATGGGGCTTTTCCAGAGGGTTTTGTGAGCAGCTATTTGATTAGGGCATCTAGGCTTAATTCTCTTTAGTATTGATGCTGATTCTCCCCAACTGCTCATTTGCCTTTTAGAGTACTTTAAATGTGAGGTTTTATTGCAAAACATTAATTTTCCTAAATGTCAAAGATCCACCCCTCTTCTCTCCTCTAACATTATGTGTTTAAGTCTGTAGTTTGTACAGGTCCACTGTTGAGGAAAGCTGAGGTTTGGACTTTTACCCCATTTTAATGAATATATTTACTTAGGACAGATTGGAATAATAGTGGGGTTTCAGAAGCTTTACAAGTGCTTCATGCACAGTAGGGGCTGAGCAAACAGTGCTGTTGATTTGGGGTTTTCCTAGTTGCCTTGCCCTGTGTGTTTTCAGTTGGTATGCTGGGATGAAGTGGCCTCGCTTTGTTCTCCCAAATGTGCCTGGCCTCTTTCTTTGGACCTCTCCACTTGCTTTTTAATTTTTTAATCATTTCTAACATCTTTTACACTTCTGACCCTTTAAAAATACTGGCTTTCAGCCAGTAGCTCCCCTTTCTTCGATAACCTCGTGCCTACTGGATAAGATACAAATGTTGTAGGCAAGCATCCAGTGAACTGTTCAGTCCCAGCCTCCAGTTTTTGTCTTTTTTTATTAAAGATCTTTCATTGTTGTTGTTTTTCTGATTGCCAATGTTATCCATGTTCATATTAGAAAATGTAGGCAATCCAAAATGCGGAAAAATTTAAGTTGCTTCTTTTCCTCCCACCCAGAAGTAACTGCTGTCAGCATGTTTAATATCAATATGCCAAGGTATATGAATGTGTGTATAGGTATGAAATTCATATGCATACCCTTCCCCCCCCCCATTTAAATTTGTACAGGTGTATTATGACAGTACCTCCATATCATAAAATACTGTTTCTTTCTGCCTGCCATAATGTTTCATTAGAGAGGTGTTTCTGTTTGGACATTTCATTTGCTTCTGTTTTCCCACAAACTCTGAAATTCTTGTAACTCTGCCCATGTCCATGACTCTTTCCTCATACGTTTGTAGAGGTGGAATTACCAGCTCAAAGTGCGCACAGAATGTTAAGACAGCCTATCTCTCTCTCTTATCTCCTATCGCTTATGTAAACCTCTCGCTTTAGCCTAACTAGTCTGCTTGGTCTTCTTTCTCTTTAACCGCATGCACCCACACCCCTGCTCCCCAACCCTCCCGTGAATTTTGTACGGCTCATGCCTTTACTCATTCTTGGAATGCCCCTTCCAGGACTCTTACCTGCAGGAAATCTCTTTTCTTTAAGTTTCAGTTTAAGCCCCTGAAGCCCTTGTTCGGCATCCTGCTCAAAGGATTTTCCCTGCTTATGGAGCTCTTATCACACTCGGTGTCTCTACCACCTGATTGAGCACCTTACGCTATAACTAGCAATATAATGCAGTATCTTTTTTTAATATATATATGCTTGTCTTATCTTCCCAGCAACAGTCCTAATTATCCTGTAGGCATTCTAACTTCACAGCTATATTTAGTAGGTTAAGTAAACATGCGACTTTCATTATCAACCTCCTCTGAAATTTCTGGCGTTCTCTGCTCTGCGTGGTCGGGACACCTGTGTGGATTCAGTGGTTGACTTGAGTTCTTGTCCAGCACTTCCTAGGACACCCTCTAGTGGAGGGGCTTTCTCATTGGTACCTGTAAGGAGAAGCAATGTACAGTTGGCCCTCCATATCTGCGGGTTCCGCATCCATGGATTCAACCAACCTTGGATGGAAAATACTCAGAAAAGAAAAGAAAAAAAAAAAAACCTTCAGAGTGTTCCAAAAAGCAAAACTTGAATTTGCTGCATTTTGGCAACTATTTACTTAGCATACTTAGCATTTATGTTGTATTAGGTATTACAAGTAATCTAGGGATGATTTAAAGTGCAGTTGACCCTTGAACCACACGGGGGTTAGGGTGCCAGCCCTCTGCACAGTGGAAACTCTGGGTATAACTTACAGTCGTCCGTCCATATCTGTGATTCCTCTGTTTTCCCACTTCTGCATACCCATGGATCCAGCCAACCTTGGATCATGTAGTACTGTATTTACTATTGAAAAAAATCCCTACATAAGTGGACCCATGCAGTTCCAATCCGTATTGTTCCAGGGTCAAATGTATAAGGGAGGAGGTGTGTAGGTTATACACACATGTTATACCATTCTATATAAGGGATTGGAGCATCCTCAGATTTTGGTATCCTGGCGGGGTTTCTGGAACCAATCCCCCATGGATACTGAGGGACGACTGTACTTGTGGTATTTAGTTTCTAACTATTTGTGGCTTCGTTTATAATCCTCCATTATAGACTCATTCGTGGAAACTTACTAAGAGAGCTTTTGAACATGCTCAAAGCTAGCTTGCCAGCCTAGGGATTTTTGGTGGTGTTGTAGGAGTTTGTTGTGTGTGGACATTTACATATTAATACTGGCACTTATTAATTCCTCTCTTCCTCAAGGGAATCTTTTTCATGTGTCAGGATTATAGCAGTGACAAAAATGTGCAGGGAAATAAACAAATCCAGACTGGACTTGCTCTCCCTTATCTTTTTATTATCATCAGCTTGTTTGTAATCTGTCTTCTTTAGGTGACAGGTTATTAAGGAGATGGTTTTAGCAAGACATCTGATACTTCTTATTCTAGGCAATTGTACTGTTTTAATCCTCACCTCCCTTAAAATGGTTACTCGCTAATCATGGTGGAGGATATTCCCCACCTTCCAACTACTCATTCTACTTCTTTGGTTCACAAGAGAAGTATTCTGTTAGGCTCTACAAAAACAATGCTTTATGCCTGGCCTATTCACTCAATAAGAAATAAAACATTGTTTTCATAGCAGTGCTGATAATAAGGCAGATTTCAAAGCATGATGAAACGTATACTTTTCTAGCAGAGAAAAACCTATAGTTACCTGGCTAATTACCCATGACATGATGGCTGTGTGTAAATATAGGCTTTCACATGTGCAGCCTCTGTGTGGGTTTCTTTCTTTTTTTTTTAAATTGAGAATGCTCATTTAGTTTCCATTGTTTTGTATTAACGTTTTCAATCAAAGATTTAGAAGAATGAGCAAACACAGAACCTACCATATTCGGGTGGCTTCTTTTTGACCACTGTACTAAACGTTTGTGTCATGAACTTTAAAGTAAGACAGACGTGAATTAAAATCCTTGCTCCGTAATCTGTATCACCTTAAATTTTTAAATTCTGCTTTGTTTGTTTATCTGTAAAACAGCATTAATACCTGTCTCAGAGGACTGGGAAAGATTAGATTAGATTACATATGGGGGAGCATTTAGTCAAGAACATTAGTTTTCTTTCCTCTTTCCTTTAGAAAAGTAAACCTTGCAAAGTGCTATTTTCTTCCCCAAGAAAGTAAAGTGGACAGTTGCAACCTAAATATAGTAACATGAAGTAACAGGCATCGACTTCTACTCATATTTCATTAATCAACAAAGTGATTAATTCCATGGTCATGTTTTACTTCCAAGAGGTGAGGATATATAATCATACAGCATTCTTGGAAGGAGAGGAAAATTGGATGTTGGGTGAACATCTGTAATAATCTCACACGTGCCCTTTGGATAATGGTAAATCTCATACAATAATAAAATCTCAGGGTTGATAATCTAGTTACAAAACTCTAGTTATGACATCTTTCCTGAGCTTACTACTTCTTAAATGTCCTCTGCTGAAAATAGTTAATTTTTTAATATTTTCAGTGATTGAGGAAACTCATGACTTTACAGTTCCTTTCCATCTTTAATCCATCTCTGTGCTAGAAATTCTTTCTTCTGAGGAATTAAATTAGAAAAGTATAGTTTATAGTACAAACGACTGTATTAATGATGTACTATTGTTATTAGTTCTATTCTCGAGACAGCAGAGAACAAATCAAATTTTTGTTCTTGACAGCATTTCAAATATTTGAAAATAACTGCCCCCGCCTCCAGTTCTCCATTCTCCAGGTCAAACACCAATAGTCTCAATCCACATTCCTTACACAGCATGACTGCTGGTTTTCCCACCTGTCTGGTAGCCCTTATCTAAAGACATCTAAGTTGTCCCTGTTGCTCTCCGTGTGTAACTATCTATGTTTTCTATTTAAAGAAAAGGCGATACTTCAATCTGGTTTCCGGCCTTAATTTTACTTTTTATACAAAAAAATTTAAACCTTTCAGAAGCAAAAGTACTTCTTCACCTCCTTTCTGATTCCACTCCTCCCAGAATTAACACACTGCTAATGATCGGTAGTTATTCCTCCAGTTATCTGTGTGTGTATGTGTGTAAATTGTTTTGCTTTAAAAATAGCATCTTACGCTGTGTACAGTATTTAGCAAGTTGCTTTATCAACTGCTGTTAAGTAGCCTAGAACTGTGCTGTCCAGCATGGTAGCCACTAATCACATATAGCTATTTTTTTAAAAAATAAATTTATTTATTTATTTATTTTTGGTTGCGCACGGGCTTTCTCTAGTTGCGGTGAGCGGGGGCTACTCTTCGTTGCAGTGCGTGGGCTTCTCATTGTGGTGGCTTCTCTTGTTGCGGAGCAGGGGCTCTAGATGTGCGGGCTTCAGTACCTGGGTGCCAGCCCTCTGCACAGTGGAAACTCTGGCTCAGGCTCAGTAGTTGTGGCTCGCGGGCCACACTGGCTCAGTAGTTATGGCTTGCGGGCTCTAGAGTGCAGGCTCAGTAGTTGTGGTGCATGGGCTCAGTTGCTCCGTGGCATGTGGGATCCTCCGGACCAGGGATCAAACCCATGTCCCCTGCACTGGCGGGCAGATTCCCAACCACTGCACCACCAGGGAAGTCCCACACACGTAGCTACTGAGCCCTTGAAATGTGGCTACTTTAACAGAGAGACTGAGTTTTTAATTTTATTTAATTTTAATTAATTTCAGTATAAAATTAAAAACTAAAGCAGTGTAAAATATTTTTTTGTTAAACATAACTTTATTGCTTTGGTAGGACTACATCACTTTAACTATTGAATATTTAGCATGCAAACTGGATGTGCTGTAAGTGTAAAATAGACACCTGGTTTCAAAAACTTAGCTTAAAAAAGAATATATCTCATTAATAATTTTTATATTGGTCATGTTGAAATAATATTTTGATATGTTGGGTTAAAAAATATATTATTGTAATTAATTTTACCTTTTCCTTTATTTTTTTTAATGTGGCTACTAGAAAATTTTAAATTATATATATGGTACACATTATATTTATATTGGACAGTGCTGATCTAGAGAGATATGGACGGCTGTGATGTTTAGCTAAACCTTTTATTTTAAAGTACGTGTCTGGTGTACATTGTCACGTGCATGCATCCTCTACAAGTGGTTGTGCTTTTGTGTACTTTACAGTGCTGTATAGAGTACAGTAGTACAGTATCATTATTTCAAGCCCAGGATGTCCGGAAGCAAGCGTAAAAGCAGCGGTGATGTAGCTGATACTGCAGAGTAAGCTAGGCTAACTTTGTTGGACTTATGAGCAAATTGGACTTACAAACACACTCTCAGAATGGAACTCGCTCATATGTAGGGGACTTACGTAGAAGAATCGCTGTTGTATGCACTGAGTGCTGAAGAAGACCAGGGCACTGTATTTGCTGTAGAAGGAAGATGACGATGAAAGAGACCCAGTCCCTGCCCTTAGGAACCAACCCATGGTGTAGCGGGGTGGACAGCACAACTAGGTTATAAGGTAGTGTTTAGCCAGTGCATGGATGAAGGTGTAAGCAGAGGGCACTGGGAGTATGGAAGAAGGTTCCTGAGTGGGTCTTGCACGTGAGCAAACTTGTAAATGCTTAAAGAGCAGGGATGATGACCGCTGTTCCTTTGGTAGTAGTCTCGTGTGATTGTTAAATAAATGAGGAGATTCCCATCCCATGTGATCACTGTTCTTCCAGGATATTACTAGGCTTGAAGACGATCGTGGTCGTCTTTGGCTTAGTTCTTCTTTTTGAAGGACCTACTTATCCCACTACGAGCTTGGATTTGGTGCAAAGTTGGCTTTCTAGATAGAATTCCTGTGCTTGATGTTAGATGCTGACCTTTCATTGGCTCTAATAAATACCTAGTGGTTCATATCAAGCTTATCTGGTTAGCAAAAGAAATACATATTTTACATATCCCTCATTGAAATTCCTAATATTTTGCCAAAGCTTTAGCACTTCCATCCAGAAAGTGTTCGGAGGTGTTGAAGGGAAGATAATTAAACTTAAGGCTCTTTCTTGATTTGTTTGGATTTATAGTTTCATTTGTTTCATAACTATGGAGACTTCATACCTACCAATGCGTGCTCTGGCAATAAAGGGATAACAGTTGAAACTCAAAATGTTAAGTCTTTACCCTCTCATTGGGTGTCCTTGATTCATCAAAGCAATATTTTGATACCGTATTCTTAGCTTGTGTTACCTACAAGCTAAGAAAAAAAGTTGCTAAGTTTTGATTGCAGATGATAAAACTTTTCCATGAAAATGTCAACTTTCTGCATGGTTACATTGTTCATGGTTGCAAATGGGGCTAGTGTGGTTAATCAAATCAATTCATAGAAAACAATTTCTCCCAAAGGCAGTGTTAGAATGGATCTCACAAAATCTGAGAATTTACCCTGGGCAGAGCTTTCTAGCTGAATAAAACTTCTCCTGTTGAATCTAAGAGTGGAGATCGGGAGGGTATAGGATCATAGATAGCAGGTTCACGGTTTGACAGGAGGTTTACGGATAATCATCAGCTACCCCCAGCTGCCCGCCCCCCGCCCCACACACACACACACAAACTGTAGCTTAGGCGGTAAGTCATATGCCTGAATATTCTGCTGGGGAATCATCTGAGTCATGAATTCTTAATTAAGGACTGATAGATACATTTTTGTGGGGTGCCTAAACCCGCAAATCTTCATGCATAATTCTGCATATAAACACACATTTTCTCAGGAGCCCATACCTAGCATTCATCTGATTCTGAAAGGAGTCTGTGATGATAAAAAGGGTTAGGAAATACTTTTTCAATGACTATTACTTATCACTCTGCCCAAAAAGCCACCCCTCAGGGATTACCACCAAGTTTTATTTATTGCATTTTCCTAGAAGCCCATGCATATGTGACAGGGAGGAGAGGTAATTGGATTGGCCTCTTCTGATGGTGCTTAACCTTTGGGTATGTGGCATAGATAACTTTGAGAATCTAGAGAACACTATGGACTCCCTACCCAGAAAATACATCTGCAAAATTGGAATGACATTCGAGGACACTCATGGACCCCTTCGTGAAACTGGTCTTTGAACTCTTGGTTAAAGACTGCTGGTTGATTCTCTTTAAAGAGTACGGAATCGTTGTGCTATGAAGAAAAATGAAAATGATATGTGTCCACGCACAAGGTTGATGGGGTTTTTGCTTCCAGATACAAGGATTTTTGGTTTTCATGCATGTGTGACAAGAAAGAGCATGCCTCTCTCATGTCATGTATTTTTCTATTTTCAAATTATTAATTTTGACAGCAGGAATGGGCACTGGGTAATTCTTATTTGCTCCTGTCTGGATGATCGGGATGTGCTGTGTATACATTATAACTTTAGTAGTTACTTCCTGTTTAGGAAGCCCTCTGAAAACTCCTCGTGGTGAAGTAGAGCCCCCTGTTGTAATGTAAATACGTTCTCTGTGGCTTAATTTTTATATATCGCGTTTCATAAAATGAGACCTGCCTAAGGATTTTTCTGAAAGCCTTTTTATCACATCAACCCTGTGGCCACATTTTCTTTTTGGCCACACAGCATGTGGGACCTTAGTTCCTTGACCAGGGATCAACCCTGCACCCCCTGCAGTGGAAACGTGGAGTCTTAACCACTGGACCATCCGGGAAGTCCACAGTGGCCACTTCTAACGACAGTTTGTTTCTTATGTGAATCAATCGCATGCTCAGTGTTCTAAATATTTATAAAATAATGGCTTTTTGTCTTTTACTAAGGGAGCTCTGCATATTGTTTATGGGTCTAAATTTGGCCTATTTCCTGGGAGCCTGAGTTGAAGCCCAAGATGAGAAACATTTTCTTCTTTATTCTGATCAAGACCCCATCTGCCGTTTGCTAGACTAAACTACTTACTGGGAAGGGAATGAGAGTCCCTCCCTCACCCCAATTTTTTTTTTTAATTAATTAATTTATTTTTAGCTGTGTTGGGTCTTCGTTTATGTGCGAGGGCTTTCTCTAGTAGCGGCGAGTGGGGGCCACTCTTCATCGCGGTGTGCAGGCCTCTCACTATCGCGGCCTCTCTTGGTGCGGAGCACAGGCTCCAGACGCGCAGGCTCAGTAGTTGTGGCTCACAGGCCCAGTTGCTCCGCGGCATGTGGCATCTTCCCAGACCAGGGCTCGAACCCGTGTCCCCTGCATTGGCAGGCAGATTCTCAACCACTGTGCCACCAGGGAAGCCCCCACCCCAATTTTTAATCTAAAATATCGTCCGGCATGTAGTAGGTGCTCAATACATACACTGGGTGAATGACTGCATGATGAGGCTTTAAATCTTGTACCTGGAGGCAGAATAATGTAATGGTAGGAGTCTGGCAGACCTAAACTTGAACCTGGATTGCTGATTAAAAAAAATCCATATAATAATTTCTACCTCACAGAGATGTTGTAGGATTTAATAACATATTGAATTCCAGGTACTTAAGACAGTGTCTGGCACAATAAAACACTTGATAAATGGAGCATTATTAAAGTCTTAGGCCTTAAATTTGGATATCTTAGACTTTTGCCATTTGTAAACCAATGTCAAAATTTTTCTCATGTTGATAACTCCCTATTTTATAATTTAGTTAATATTTTTTCTTTAACTGCTTTTTTTTAACTTAAACAACTTTAATAGGAAATTTTATATCACTACTGCAAATGGAAAACCAATATCACTTGCTATAAATAACAGTGAAGATAAATACATAGTTCTTAAAATTAAAAAAAATGTTTATCCGTGTATCACCTAAAATTGAGTTGGGTCCTCCTAGTGTAGACCACACTAAAGTCATTTCGTTTGAGGCTTTTCTCCTGGGCAACAGCCCAGCCTAGGTTATTGATAGTAGTGAGACCTGCCCGGGCTATGGCAAGCCTCATGTCAACAGCAGGCCGGGGAGGGTTGGAACCAGTTGCACTGAATTAACCTATAGGCTCAGAAGTATAACTGCCACACAGATGCGAAGTCTGAAAATAACCCACCGTGCACCTGCCCCTTTTGTGTGTCCGTTACAGAGTTAATTAAGCACCAATAGATTAGATGCTGTAAGAACAGTAGAATGAAGACATGACTCTTACCTTTGAGATGCCTGGACTCACATGATTGGCTTCATACCCAGCTCCCATTTGGGGATGAGGCCGCGGGACAGTTTCTGAACACAGATCTCAGTCAGGTGAGGAAAAGGGTAATTGTTATTACTACCAACTGGCCCAACACAGTAATGAAGTAACCTGGCAAATCTGAGTCCTGGGTAAAACTAGTTTCTTTAGAAATTTGCTGAGGCGAAGGTGATTGGCTGAGATTGAATCCTTCAGGTTGTCTAGATTAGAACAACCTGCCCTAGACTTGGGTTTAAGCTAAGCAAAGGGAAATAAACACTGCTCTAAAAGGGAGTGTACACCAGCGGTGCGCAAAAAAAAACAAAGGTGAAGGCTCACATCCGTGTTGTGTTGCGTAACTGATAGAAGCTGAAGCACCATTGGAAAAAGGCTCCTCGTCCATACTACTCTCCTAATCATGTAAATACGTACAGCGCATTTTGGGATGCTTGTTAACGACGCTGTAGGCACGGTGGCAGTCAGAACATTTCGCGTGGTTTGAGAAACAGCTCTGGATGTGTTTGCAGACAGTCTGATTCCAACAGTGTCCTGAAGACCATCCTCAGTTTGGCTGCGCTCTTCTCTGTTGTGCTGTGAAAGAAAAAGGTAATGCAGCCAAGTATTGTGCTGTTGGCTATAAACAGCACAATTCCGAATACAAATATTATTAAAGGTAAATGAATCATTGAAAGGATAGTAGCATAAAATACCTGACAAATGGACTCCTGAAGTTTGGGCAAGAATAAATTTTACCATCCATGAGCAGCACCTCAGTTCATCAACCGGTAATATTAGTTGTCCATTTAAGTCGCCAAAAAACATTTATGATCGTAAAGTAAATGGTAATTAGGACTTACCAGGCTGTAAATACATAGCAGGGATTTGGTGATATCATAATAAACCATGAGAGAAGCTAGAGTGGTTTCTAGTGTTAGTAGAACCTTGAGAAATATTTAAAGCCGTGTTCTCAGCACCACAGTTGTTGTTGCGTTGTTTTGTTTTTTTTAATTGGAGGTGAGGGGAACAGCAACTGGTGTTGTATCAAAAAATGTGCAACTCTTTTTCATTAGGGTCGATGGGAGTATACCGACTATCGAGAGGAGATTAAGCCCTTGGTTTGTATGATGCATGAATCTTTTAACAAACAGAATCTATACTTAAGGAAAAATAAAATACTCCCTCCTGTTCCTCCCTCTCTTAGTTCCCTCATTTCTGGTTTCTTTCCTTTGAATGAGTTTTGTATAAGCGAAAAAAGACAAGAGCAGAAAGGTCCCAGGCCTCTCAGCTACTTGGCTGGATTTCAGATTCTAAAAAGTAAAGCATTCATCACTCTAGCCCTGGGCTTTGCTTCCCTACCTTGTTGTTACCTGCCAGTCTGCTAACGGTGGAGACATGGAAAGGGGTACCGAGCCCCACCTGCCTCCTGGCTTCACTCACATCCGCAGGAAGGGCGGCCTGTCAGTGGGACAGGGAGAGCTAGACGGTGTCCAGAACCACAGCCTGGTGACATCATGGCAGCGAATCAGTTGAAGATCCAGCCCAACCGCTGATCTGCAGGCCAGTGTCACTGCCTGGCAGGACTGGCCTGGCCGAGCAGCTTATATCTGAGTAAGGAGCAAGACCATTCTTTGTAAAGTCCGTCAGTCCCACAGGAAGTTCCAAGGAGAACGATGCATGCCCCGTGCTGGTGGATGTTGAAAGTTGCTTGCTGCGTCTTAGCTGCACTCTTGGTTTCTATACCTGTATCCTGGGTTCAGGAGACTCCTGTCATCCTTGACTGTGGCCTTTCTTGAGCCCCTTCTGTGTGCATTTACTACAATCGTGCCTAGTATGTGCAAGGCACTGGGAAAGAAGTGACCGGCACAGTCAACACACCTACACTAGCATCATTAGCAACTGTTAGTTAACCAAGTTTATACACAGGGACACATGTGCCTGGTGTGAAAAACATGGCTGGGATTTGTCCCAGAATAATTTTATGTTTTCACATTCCTGTGGTCCTCAAATCCCTTTTTAGATTTGCACCCTTCTTGATTCTGAAGTCTGGAATCGAATAACAAGAGTCCAGCTTACTGGATAATCAGATAGAGGTGAACGGTGAAAATCAGCACATTAACAGCTGTAGGGCGGATGCAGGCACCAGGCAAAGTGGACACACACCTCAGGGCTGAGGGAGAAACCAGGACCCCTGGTGTTGCCAGGAACTAACTCCACAGTGGCTGGGGTGTGGAGGTGGGGAGGGTCTTGGATCTCCCAAGGGAGGATCCAGGGATACAGGGGAGGTGGCAGGGAGCACTGCAGAGAGGGGTTGGGGGCAATGGCTGTTTACTAACCTGCACGAAAGTCTTTGATATTTTGACCTGGCGAGAACGTCGTGGTGTGTACCAGCGGAAGGGCAGCCCCCCCCTATAGTCCTGGTGTCAGTGTGCTAACACAGGGGCAAGAATCATCTAGATTCTGTTTGTAGCTCACTGAAAGCCCGCCCTACAATGCTTAACTGAACAGTGCTCTTCAAAATGCACGGACTAAAAATAGTTTCATCCGCAGCGTGAACATAGTTTCATATTTATACTAGCATCTGGCCTAAGAAATTGAATACTCCATTCTTTAAATAGCTCCACTCCAGCTCTTTGAATACTCTGAGAAGAAAATCTCCCTCAAACACCTTGTTTACATAGGCACGTTTAAATGCAAACAAGCTCCCTTTTTAAAAAGCAGAAGAATATTAATTTGGGAGTTAATGGGGCTTTGGGGTAGTCTTTCTGTGTAGGGGCAGGTAGAGAAGGAGGGGTTGAATAGAGAATGGATTTAAAATATGTCCATTTAGTAAGAGATTTCTGAGACATCTACTGTTTAACTTTTTCTGTTTTCCAAAATTTGATTCACAAACATGTGAACAGTGTGTGTGAATCTTTACCATCATATGTGAAGCCAGTTAGAATGAAGTTCTTGGGAAGAAAAATTTATGCTGCTGCTAATGCCCAAGAATAATAGAAATATAAAGCTAGATATACTTTAACTTTTTCTACCAGTAAATGCTTTGGGGCCGGAAATCATTTGCCAGCAGGCAATGAATGTACTTTTGTTAGTCTTAGGGGGATACTAATGGTTAGTCCCCATGAAGAAAAATGTGAAAATGACACACTAAAAGGTAAACATTACGAATGGATGGCTAATGATTAGCTGTTATAGTCCGAAGGGGCAGGGTATTTTTTTTTTTTTTTATAGTTTTATGACCCTTGCCCAGCCTTTATTGAAAGAACATTGTATATTCAGAGTTATATA
Source organism: Balaenoptera acutorostrata (assembly GCF_949987535.1). Lineage (NCBI taxonomy): Eukaryota > Metazoa > Chordata > Mammalia > Artiodactyla > Balaenopteridae > Balaenoptera > Balaenoptera acutorostrata. The sequence continues at coordinate 84,918,207 of NC_080079.1, forward strand.
TTTCAAACTTACACCTCCTTTGAACATCCTTCTTTAAAGATCATAGCAAAATAAATAAATAAAGATCATAGCAAATTTTCTCCACATTTATTTATACGCTGTAGGGGGAGGAGGATTTTAAATGTATACTGGTCTTAACGTTATATTAAAGAAGAGGAACACAATTATTTTTAAAAAACCAGCTTGTGAACCCACAGAGTGGGATATAGTAATAAATGTTCACCCTTCCCCTGTCCCACCCATCCTGAAAAGTAAGGGTAGTACTGTTGTTCTGTCAGGTGGGTAAGTTAGCATTTAGTATATTATTGCTACAGTAAAGTCAAGATATATCCTTGTCCAAAGTGAAAAGCTTTTGTGAGCATAATCCAGTTCAGAAAAGTAAAATTGTTAACGGGTTGCATTTTTTTCCTTATTTAAAACAAAAATGGCTTTTTTTTCAGTCCCTGGGGGCTCTAGTTTTACATCTTAGATTAACTACTTTAGTAAATAAAGAATGTCAGTAGAACATTGCCCACTAAAATGTTAACATGTGGGTATGTTTGAGGAATAGTAACAGAAAGGCAACTTTTCCGTCATCGATGTTGAAATTAGATTTGAGGCCATGGGTTGTTCTTCACGGTCTACGAAAGTAAGTGCCTTGGCTGAATGAAAACTATGTAGATTTCTCTGGGAAACACTGAAATGTCATAATTTAAACACCACTTTCATTTTTCACCAGTGGGACTTTTCTAGATAAAAATCTAATTCTAAATCATTCTTTTAAAATGTTTTTTCCCATTATGAATGCAACAAGTTTTTTATTGCAGAAAGTAAAAATATGCAAAAAGAAAAAATAAAAATCATTCATAGTCCCACCACCCAGAGGCTACCTCTGTTAACAGTTTAATTCCAATTTACTATATGTTCTTGATTCTAAGAGCCACTGGTTGTAAAGATGCATCATTGATTTCACAACAGCTTTTAGGGAACAAGAAACAATTTCATTCCATATATAGACATAATTTTTAGATACATACTGATTTCAGAAAATTACAAAGTGGTGAAGGGGACCAGGGAGTGCATTTTAGAATTGCTTTTTTTTTTTTTTTTTTTAATATTTATTTATTTATTTTATTTTTGGCTGTGTTGGGTCTTCTGTGCAAGTTGGGTTTCTGTGCGAGGGGCTTTCTCTAGTTGCAGCGAGTGGGGGCCACTCTTCATCACGGTGTGCGGGCCTCTCACTGTTGCGGCCTCTCTTGTTGCGGAGCACAAGCTCCAGACGCGCAGGCTCAGTAGCTGTGGCTCACGGGCCTAGTTGCTCCGCGGCATGTGGGATCTTCCCAGACCAGGGCTCGAACCCGTGTCCCCTGCATTGGCAGGCAGATTCTCAACCACTGCGCCACCAGGGAAGCCCTAGAATTGCTTTTTAAAGGCCCAGCTCTGGCCCTTCTTCTCCTCGAAGCTGTATTACTCCCTGGGTTCCCAGCTCACCGGGAATCCTGCCCTAGTCCAAGACTCTAAGAAATGTAAGGAACCTCAACTATTCAATTTTACATCCATCAGAGTAATCCTTCCACTGTTTCCCCAGTAATATTGGGTTTACTTACCTTATACAGCCCTGGATTTTTTTTTTTTTATATGCTCTCTCTGAATTTTAGAAAGTTTTTGTTTTTATATTGGACTAAATATAAAACTTAGTGGCTCTAAGTTTAATGGCTCTGCCACATTTACCCACTGGGACCAGTTCCCTTAATAAATCCCATAAGAAAAGGGTCTAGACTCTTCTCCCACATAAAAGTCCTTTTGATACTTTAAAAGCAGTTCTCACATTCCTTTCAAGAGCTCCTGAAGTCTTCCTGGTTCTTCTGATATCTTTGAATTTCTAGGTTAACTATCCCTGGTGCTTTCAACCTAGAGTATTCTTATACTTGTGTTGGTGTGTTCTGGTTAATCACTGCTCATTTAAAAATACCATCTGCAGACTGTATATGTTGTCTAACCAAGGTGGCATATAATAAGACCATTACATTCTTCATCCTGCACCTATATTTCCATGAATTCTGTCCATGTTCTATTGTTTCTCCCAAGCAGTACTTTCTTTTGAGTCATATGGAAATCATGGTTAGCTAGAAAACTGGGTCTTTTTTTTTTTTTTTTTTTTACATGAAATGTTAAGATGGACCACCGCCATCCAGTTCTTGTACAATAATTTTTTTCTTTTTTTAAAACTAAGTGTAAGACTACATTTTTCTTTATTATATTTAGCATTTTTTGCTTCCAGCCAATTTTCAGCCTTTTTAAGAGCTTTTTGCTCTTGACTCTTAATACATTTGGAGCATATCTTCCAACTGTGTCATCTGCAAGTGTGAGAAATCTTCTATATCTTTACTCAAGTAGTGATTAAAACAAGCCCCCACCAAATAAACATAAACCATTATTGCTGTTTGGATATGACTGTATTCCTACTTGCATTTCTTTTTAAGATATATCTTCCTAACTTGACTCCAAGTGTCTTACAGGAAAAAGCTGGTCTTACTGGTCAATATTTGTATTGTCCAGAGCTCCTAGTTCAGAGTCAATTTCTGATGGATCCATTGGCTCTTCATGAATCATGTGAAGATCTTTGGCCACCCCTACAATTCTTGGTACATGAACCAAGGAGAAATAGACCATGCGGTGGACCTAGGTAGAGATTGTTCACACAGTGTCATGTATCCTATCACAAAAAAAGTCCTCTTCTTTCATCTGAGTGTTTTCCTATAGGATGATAAACAGAGCTGCTTGATGGAGAAATGCTCATCTTTCAGGTTGAGATTTATACTGTGTAGACAAACTGCCTGACTGTTTAACTCAGTTTTCCCCTTTCCAAGTAGATGTTTTGCTAGAATATAGACACAGCCTCCACAGATACCTTTCTGGCCTGTGAATGTTAATGTCTCTGTTAATATGTGTGCCATTTATAACAGAAGAATGATGCTGGCCTTTTATTTTGACAAAGTGTTGGAAATATAGCTCATTGTAATCAAGGGACGCTACCCAGGCCCATGAAGTAGTTCACGTAACCTTCTGGTTTGGATATGCTTGTTGTATTCGTGTAGATAATCATCTGTTTGTATAGTCTTATATTTGTTTATTCATTCATTAATCTATTCAGTAAACCCTTAAGGGCATATTATGCTCAGGCTCCGTTAGACTTTAGCTTTTAGAAGGATTCTTGAAAATATTAATTTTCTTATTGTATGGCAGTATTGGGGATGGATCATTTCATGAAAATTACCTAGGAAAGAATTTTGTTGGTATACAAATATACCCAATCTAATGTCCAATAATAATAATAATAACGATAAACTTAACATGGTGAACCAGTATACACATATACACAAATATCTGTATTTTATATATATGTATGTGTCCATATATATATGTGTGTGTGTGTGTGTGTGTACGTGTGTGTGTATAGATGTAGATGTATTTAAACCAATAGTTCCAGCAAACTTTACTATGAATGATACACTCTAGCATTTTCTTTTTTATTATATTCAATTTCATTTAAAAAAATGCTGGTTACAACCCACCTAAGAGGTTTTGTAATCCTACTAATGGGCTGCAAACCTCAGTTTAAAAAACACTGACCTAGAAGTAATCATTTTGCATGATGTCTTCTTTCTGGTTAAGCACACTATTTCCAAACTTAACGAAGTGTTTATGGATGTGAATGTGGCCAACTGTTACTTAGGTTCTCCCAACCCTATAACAGTCCCTACAGAACTTGTGTTTTTTTTCCCAAAGTCTAAAAGTGAACCCTTCCAAGGCATCCTATTTCTTCTTTTTTTTTTCTTTTTGGCTGCATTGGGTCTTTGTTGCTGCCTATGGGCTTTCTCTAGTTGCAGTGAGCCGGGGCTACTCTTTGTTGTGGTACGCAGGCTTCTCATTGCGGAGCATGGGCTCTAGGTGTGTGGGCTTCAGTAGTTGCAGCATGCAGGTTCGGTAGTTGTGGCACGCAGGCCCTAGAGCATGGGGACTTCAGTAGTTGTGGCTCGTGGGCTCAGTAGTTGTGGCGCACAGGCTTAGCTGCTCCGTGGCATGTGGGATCTTCCCGGACCAGGGCTTGAACCCATATTCCCTGCATTGGCAGGCGGATTCTTAACCACTGCACCACCAGGGAAGTCCCAAGGTATCCTATTTCTAAGGCACCATTACTAGTACAGTTTTGTGCCCTTTTTGGTAATCTAATATAAAGTATTGTCATAAGTAATTAAGCTGCCCATGTCCACAATAAAAAGAAAACCTCACAATATAGTCCATTTATGACACGATGCTTGATTTTTCAAAAAATGAGGACGGGGTTGCTGTTCTTCCCATATACAGTGAATTTACAGAATCCATCTTTTAAGCATTGTCTGAATTGGTATGTTACTCCTCGGTGAGATCAATAATTTCCTGCTTGTTCGCCTTGGACCTTAGAGAAACTGCTTTCAACGTCCCAAAGACAAAGAAAAGCTTCTATTTATAGGCTTCATGTGGTTTCTAAAGTTTTAACCAACGTGAATAGAACAATAATAAATTGCTTTCACATTTCTGCCCATAGAATTGTTTATTTAGCATTTTCTGTAAAACAAGAGCCCTTCCATCCACATGAAAAGACTGTATTTTGATTGCCTGGGAGATTTGAGATGATTTCTAATCTTGCCACAACTGTCTTCTGCTGTATAAATGAAATGTTTCATTTTCAAAGAGACTGTCAGGATATTCTGCAGACAGTTCCTTCACTGCTCCGCACCCCGCACCCCCCGCCCCCTGAAAATAAAGTGCTTTGCTTTGTATTTTCCAAGAGAACAATGGCATTATTTCTTATATTGGAAGATGCGACTTTCAGCAAGTCCTAAAATGCTTATTTTATAGCGGTTTCTTTGTTTCATGAAGTTGCTCATAGGATTTGCTTCTTTGATTCACTGACTACCAAGCATTGCCAGTTTTATGGCATGGTCAAACAGGACAGTGGCCCTTTGGAAATGGAGCAAGAATTGAACCTAAAATATTGCATGCATGCAAACTATTATCTCTTTTTGGGGTGGGGTTGGGCGGTCAGGCCAGGGAATATCTACAACAAAATATCCCTTCCTTTGTTGAAATAGATGGGTCTTTTCTTGATAGCTGGACAAACCGTAGCAAGGGAACTGCCATTTGGTTAGGGTGTTAAAGAGAACGAGTTGAGTTTATCAGTCAGCCTTCCTTGACCCTGGGCTTATTAGCATTTTCAAATTATTTATGTTCTCCTACACCCTGCATTGCTCAGCTCTAGACCTGCCCTGAGTGTGAAAGAGGCTCTGTTTTTTAGTGACACTTGACCCAACCAATTTTCACTCAGGAATCATCATGTTCTTTTGTCTGACAATCAGAATAAAATGATGTTTTCACCGCTCAATTTAGTAGGTGCTTTAATTTTGTTTAGAAATAGTCTTAGGATTCTTTTGGATTTTTTTTTTTTTTTTGCCCTGAAGTTCTTGATTTCCATGCTAAGTTACACGAAAAGATGCCCTCTTTTCAACCAATACATCCAATAAAGAGATTTTTTTTTCATAATTATGCCTAAAGAACTGGAAAAAGTCAAGTTTCAAGCATATATTATGGCTTGCAATACCAGAAAAGTGACTAACATCCAAGCAGAGAAAAATGGCTAGCCAGTCCACTAATTATGTTAATATGAACAGGTCTCCAAGCTGCACTTAATGTATTCTGCCTTGATTAGCCATATTGAAATACTTGAAACCCTGACTTGTAATGTGAAATTCAGATATACTTATAAATGCCGATAGCTTTTATTTACTTAGAGTCAACAACTGATGAAAAAGCTCTTACTTAAATAAATTGAGAACAAGGATGCAAACAGAAACATTATTCATTCATTTTATCATTTTTCCTCCCTGCTGTGGACATTAGCCTCTGGCATCTGGTCTTTAACCATAATCTATGGCTAGATATAGGCAGGGCCTTGTAGGAATGCTAAGGTGAATTCAGACTGGGTAACGCTTGAGAATTCCAGTTAAAACAAGGTTGACTGAAATCTAAAACACACTGTAATATAGAGAAAGGAATTGTTATTATAGATTAAATGTATGTTGAAGATATAGAGGGATTATTGTGTCTGTTTCAGATGTAATTTCATGCCTGAGAATTTACATTGAAGGAAAAATGGTCTGGATCCCATTAGCGAAAGGCCCTGTTTTGCTGTCAGTTTAATTAAATGGAAACTGCTGGCAAGAGCGCTGAGGAGGTCGATAGAAGCGATACTATTTTGTATGTTGGAACAGGAAACTGTTAGGTCTTCCAGTTTGAAAAGGATACAAAAATGAAACCTGTGATTCATTTTTGTTTACAAACTCCCTCCTAGTTTACAATGACCTTAGTGATAAATTAACTACAATAAGTTATACATAGTGTGCAGGACAATGGCTTGATCCCAAGATATGAAATGCTAATCTCCGATGGAGGTAGAACTTATTTTAATGTGCCTTTTTCCCTTAAACAATGCCTTCTTCAACAAAAGTGATTGTTTCCTTTGGTTATTTTTCTGTAAGTAGATTGAGAAGGCGGGAGGGGTGTTCTATTTGCTTTTAAAATGTGTGTGTGTGTGTGTGTGTGTGTGTGTGTAGCAAAAGAAAGAAAAAAAGGGGAAAGAGTAAAAGACCCTGAAACAGTGATTTATCTGTTAAGTGTGTTTGGCATCCTGCCTTTTGGCTGGAATTTTTGAGAGAAACATATTTGGTTTACTTTCATGGGCAAAAGCTCTGAACCTCATTTGTAGGAAAAAAAGAGCATGTTTTCTTTTCCCTTTTTCAGTTCGGTTTATTACATCTTGACATTCTGTCTTATAATTGAATAGTAATTCTGAATTCAGAGCTGGAGAAGAAGGAAATTAAAGTGGGTCCTCCTCCTCCTCCTCCCTCTCCCCCTCGTCCTCCTCTGTTTCAGCGAAAAGGACTAGCTGATCCCAAAGTTTTATCTCTTTTCACAGCCACCCTTTGAACTGGCACCAAAAATGATTAATTTTGCTAAGACTGTGTAGCTGTCTTTGTACCTTGGACCATGCTGAGGGTTGTTGATATGTTTGTGTCCATTTTAATAACTCGAGGTCAGTATGTGTTATTAGAAGGAAGTTTTCAATCTCATTTAAAAAAAATAGATTGCCAGTGAAAGTAGTCTGTACGATACTCTCATGGTGGATGCATGACATTATGCATTTGGCAACACTCAAAAATGTACAACAGAGAGTGAGCCCTAATGTAAACTATGGATATGATTAATAATAATGTATCAATATTGATTCATCAGTTAATATAAATGTACCATACTAGTGCAAGATATTATATGTTTTGCGTAAAGATACCAGCAGCAAAATAATTTTTAAAAAGATTTGTAAGTGGTATGAAAACCAAAATCCATTTTCTCCCCTTAGTTTGGTGCAGCTATTTTTGTCACTCTTATCAGCTCAATATATTTATTAGATTGTCATTCCCTTACTAGGTGTGTTGAGGGAGATTTATCAGAGTTACAAAAACGTAAAAGTTGGGCATATTATTTCAAAAAGGTCTGATCAGACATTTGGACTATCCAACATTAGAGAATTTATATGGGGTCATTTTCTTTTTCTATGTCCACATTTTTTCTTCATCTCTTTTAATTGTGCTTATTTTCTTACAATAAAAGTAACGCAGTATATGTATAGCTGATTCACTTTGTTATAAAGCAGAAGCTAACACACCATTGTAAAACAATTATACTCCAATAAAGATGTTTAAAAAAAAATAATGCATGTTTATCATGTTGGGACAATACAAAGAAATAGAAAGAAAAAATTTTAATTGCCCATAATATCACCATGCTGAAATAACTAGTATTGATATTTATTGTCTATCATTCCAGTCTTTTTTCTCTGCCTATTATATGTGAGTTTTAAAAATTATTCGTAGTGTATCTTCAGTATTATAACACTTTTTTAACTTAATATGCTCTTTTATGCACAACAGATATTCACATGTAGTATCATTTTTAGTAATGGACTCCACTGTATTCCATTGTACAGAAGTGCCGTAATTTATCTGGCTGTTCTCCTTTTCTTGGACTTTGGAGTTTTTTTTCTAGCTTTTGTCTATTATGAACGCTTTTCTCAGGAACATTCTTGAAGAGATATCATTCTTTGTGTTCTTGATTATTTCCTTAGAATAAATTCCTAGAAGTGGAACTTGTGAGGTCAGAGATCAGAGCAGAATTCTGAGGCTTTTGCTAGGTATTGGTTAAATTGTAAAAAAAAAAAACATTTGTAAAGAACAAATATAAATGGTAAAGAAAAGTAGAATTAGGATATCACATATATTGAAAATCCTTCAGTGCTTGGCGTCGCTGAAGCCAATGTAAAATGAAAAATATGTTACCAAGTTTCAAGAGAAATTGGGCAAATTCAGATATAGCCAATCTTGGGTAGACTTGTACTTTGTGTATAGAACATGTTTCTATACCCAGAATTCTCTCTCCAGCTCTCACACTGTGATTAGGAAAGATAACCCAACTCTGAGAGAGTTCCTGACTGGTTCCGTCTCCACCTGCCGGAACTTCCCACATTGCCCCTCTGGGGGCCTGTATTTGATTTGCACCAAGCCTTCCTGTGGAAGAGACACACTCCCTGCCTTTTAGAATGTGCTAGGTCCATGCTGTGTGTGTGTCTGTGCTCTCACAGCTGAATATAGGGGACTGGGGTTGGAGTACTAGCCAGTTGACAGGCTGGGACTTCTGTGAAAGGGTTAACCTAAAAGACTTGCAGCCAATGAACATTGATCCTGATGATGTCACAGTGGTGAGATCAGAGGCTCCAGGGAGTTTATTATGAAATTACTCAGAACTGGAAACATTCATTCTACTCTTAGTGGCTTTTTTGAGTGTGACAAAAACAAGGATAAATTGAAGTTTTAATAAAATAGGGCTATGTGTCTTGCTCCAGGTTCCTGAAGATCACTATTTTGAGTACAGTGAAATTAACACACACACACAGACACACAGACACACCCACCCACCCACCCACCCAGATGCTGGTGTAAAAAAGGGGAGGGGGAAGCTTTTAATCTCTGTTATTGATTTTCTGTGTGTACAGTTTTATCTAAAGAGTATGGTTTACCAGCCATTGTGGGGCTGGGCTTTAAGGCCAATAAAAAGCTTTGGTCCTTAGAAAATGAAGTGAGATATTCAAGCAGCTAGTTTATTTTAATTTCTTTACTTTTCCATTTCATGACAGTATTTCACATAATTAGGTTGATTTATGATTACAGATAGTTTGAAGATGTAGGATACTTTAACAGTGCAGGGCTGGTTTATTGTATGTGGCCTTATCCAATTATAAAATTGAGTTTAGTCATGTAATGATTCTCCAACTAAAATATCAATCATGGTGAATGGACTTTTACAGTGTATGTACTGTGAGGCTATTCTGAGCTTCTCTCGTCAAGGCATCCTCACAGCTGAATATGCTTACTTGGCTTTACTCTTTAACATGTAAGAACACATGAAACTTTGGCTAAATTTAGCCTCTTGAGTCTAATGCACATGCTTGGTGACAGCAAAGGGGGAGGTTTTGACGACGAGCAGGATATGATAGACTAATTATTTCCGCAAGAAAACGAGCATCCTACATTATTTGTACAAATAACACAAAGTGATTATTTGGCTGTGCTGTTGTAATGAAACAATAAAGATCACATTTAAAACAGTATCCCACAGGGTCTTCTTTTTTTATTCAGAGCATTTTTGGCTACTAAAACAAACATGATTTGCTGCTATGGTTAACAACAGCAATTGGGGGCGGGGGTGAGGAGAGAGGGAGAGAGAGGGAGAGAGAGAGAGATTGGCAGATCTTTCCCTCTCTTTCCATTAACGCTAGCATTCCAGAAATCATGATAAAGGCATGTGGGACAGGAATGTTGAAATAAGTCGCTTATTGAAATAAGTCGCTTATTTCACTATTCTTTCCATATTGTTCACATAACCATTTATTTACAATAATTTGAGTAATCTCAGAGTTCCTCCTAAAGGCTTTTTTTGGCCAGGATAAAAAGTGCAGCTTTAAGATATTTCTCCTAAAATAAATTTGAGACGGTCTCATTTATAGTCAGCAGTGCCTTGATTACTTGCAGACACACTGGAAATTTACATGCGCTTTTCTCCTTTATAAAACACTGATCTGTTCATATCATTAGTTCCCTCATGACTAGTGCTTGGCTGCCTGCCAAGCGGTCTAAATCTGTAGTTGTAAATCGTGAGTTGAAATAGCAGAAAGTGGATTTGTAACTTAAAAAGTGTAAACAGTTTGGAAAATGAAGTAATTTTGGAGTATGATTGATTGCCTTGTGATTGTACTTTAAATTAGCCTGGGGTCTCAGGGGCAGATATGTACTCTAACTGCTTATTATACATTTTCAGTTTTCGAAGGAATAATAGCATTGTTGGTAGGCTTTTAAACAATGTATGCGTCTCCTGGAGTGACCTTTTAGGAAATGAATAGTTTTATTGTGTGTCCATTACTTTGCCTGAAACAACATTTTTGAGTTATTAATTTGACTTGTTCTATAAATAAAGAATTCAAAATGCAAAGCAGCTGTGCAACCCAGAGCATAGTATATCATGCTTGTGCTTCAGAACCACTGTTTGAGATTGATAATCCACAGAACAAATGGTTTCTTGGATGATAAATTAATGTTTTCTGGAGCCTCTGGTTACCAAAGAGTAGCCCTTCGATATGGCAGAAGCCAAAAATTATTGTTAAGGAAGACAATCGATGAGTTGGCCTTCTGGGGCACTGGAAGTACAGGTCTGTTTTTGTTAAGGGATCTCAGTTCATTTAATGGCACAGGTAGAAAGTAGGAATAGCCCCGTGGTAATTTCTGGGCAAAGTGGAGCAGCTGTGATAGAGCAGGAAGGTCTGGAGTCAGAAAGCCTGAACTCAACTATCTCTTACCAGGTATCTGATATACCAGGTGGGTCATCCTAGACAAGTCACTGAGTCTCCAGAACTCTTTTTTTCCCCACCAGTAGAATGGGTAGAAGAATTGCAACCTCACAAAATTGTTACGAGATTCGAATGAGACTAGATGTGAAAGGGTTTTGTAAGTGTGTAGTGCCCTGTTGTGCATGAGTATCATTACACCATCATTATTATTATTGCTACTACTATTGCCATTGTGTTATTAATATATTGGCTTTGGTCATTTTTCCTGCCTATTAATATTGTGAGTGGCTCACGGATGTAAATGTCGAGTGCAGTCTCATTCACTTTTAGCTTCTATAAGGGAGGGGTCTAGTAATCGGGTTTTTTTGTTTTGTTTTGTTTCTGTGCTAACACTAGAATTCTAGTTTTCATTTGTGGAAACAATTTCCCCAAGATAGCCCTTTCTTCGTATTTTTTACGTCTTCCTCGTCGAATTCAACATTTCTTAGGGATCACGTTTTATTCCTTTGTTTAGAGATGAAGGATCTTGGTTCCTTAAGCATTTATTGGAGTTTTTACTGCATGTCAGACAGAGCCTGTGTTAAGCATCAGGGACACAGTGGTGAAAGGGATATAGTTCTTTGCCTTTGCAAGTGTCCAAGCCTCAGGCAGCAGTTTCCAGTAGAAATTTCTGTGATGATTGACCTGTTCCATATCCGTGCCTTCCGATAAAGGGCTCACCAGCCACGTGTGACTGTGGACCACCTGAAATATAGCTAGTGGAACTGAGAAACTGAATTTTAAAATTTCTATATTTGCTTTGATTTTAATTCGTTCACCTTTAAATAGGCTCATGTGGCTAGCAGCTACTGTATTGGACAGCCCAGCTCCAGAGTAAAGATTTGCCAGGTTAACTGCCAGGTCGGGAAGTAAACCTAAATATTTTGTAATCGGCATGGAGACTAAATTGCCCATGTCTCTGTCCTCTTGAATGAGACGCAATCCCAAAGCTCAAAGGAACTGGTTATTTGGAGAACGTCCGTGGACAAAACAGATGAATTGCTTTTTCGTGTATTTGTTGTTGAAGCAGGGAATTGGTACGTATTGATGAGGAAAATGAATAAAATACTCATACAGGGCCCAGCCTCTGGTGAGCAGGCCTATGGTGGCAGTGCTGACACGGGACGGCTGGCGGCAGGAAGCCCCAGCCGAGCCAGCGGGGGCGCGAAGGCAATTTGGGGGCATCTGCCCAACAGTCATAAGTGTAGGACTTATGGAGACTTCCCTGGCGGTCCAGTGGTTGGGACTCTGCGCTTCCACTGCAAGGGGCACGGGTTTGATCCCTGGTCGGGGAACTAGGATGTCACATGCCCTGCGGCATGCCCCAAAAATTTAAAAATTAAGAAAAAAGTGTAGGCTTTATGAACATTGAACTACAGAGTAAAGAACTCCCTGTCTCACAGAGAAAATGTAACACTTCACATTTTCATTTTGAGTTATCCAGAATTCATTCCTATCCATGGAGCAGAGAAATCCAGTGGTATTGGGTGTGAAATGCAGCCATCCGAGGCCTGAACACGCAAGTCGCTGGGAGAAGGCGGCGTGCGGCCAGCGTGCCCTGGGCCTGCTCACCGGAGGTGCTGTGGCCAGGCCTCTGCAGACGGTGAGGCATCTTTGCAAACGATCGGGTGCCTCAAAGTCCACTCTTGGTTCCTGTGTTAGTGAGTTTCCTCTGGGAGATGAAGCAGCTTTTGGCATTGTGGAACAGTATTTAAATACTTGTGGTGAGAAGTCTAATATTAGAGTGGGAACAGAGAGCCTTTAGACATCATGGAATCCAATCTCCCTGTTTTATTTTTATTTTTAAAATTCAGTGTTCCTGGTTGAGCCGTGGAGATCTGACTAAGGGTTTCTCAGAGTCGATGGGAGGGATGGCAGAGCGGCTGGTTTCCACCCCTTGCTCCACGTACCATCCAGCGTTATCCGTTGCACCTGCCACCTCTCTCCTCCTGTCTCGTGACCTGGCCACCAGCAGTACGAGCTCTCCTCTCCACCCTTCTCCCACACCGAGTCCTTCTTTCGCACAGCAACCTTGCTCAGGCCCAGCTGCTCCAAATGTACCTTCCTGTCTCCAGGCCCTCAGCAAACCAGAGGCTAGGTCTTCATCCAGGGCTGGCTTATCCAGTGGCCATAGCTGGCACAGTGCCTAGCGCTTTGGGGGGCCCACAAGAATGTTTCCAATCCTTTAAAGATCAGAGGAAAATGCAATGACCTTTTCAGTGGCAGAAAATGTTTTAAAGTGTAATATTTATTCATCTTTATACCAGTGTGGTCCTAAAATACAAGTTTCAGTATTTCCCTATGGAGGAAGGGGCCGAGGCAAGTCACCATGCAGCGCTGCCTTGACCTGATCCCACCTTCCTTGGAAGGCAGAGCCCCCCCATCGTCTCAAGGAGGAGAGACGAAACCCAGAGAAGGGCAGGCGTTGGCCCAGGATTCCAGAGCCAGTGCGTGGTGCGCTGCTCCCCTGCGAAGGCTGCTTTCCCCTCGGACGTCAAGGAGATTTCTTCTTAAAACGATTTATTCCAGGGCTGGTTTTTCCTCACCGTAATGTAATTGTACTTTAATCAGTAAAAAATTTCCTGTGGAACAACTGGGAGAGGTGGGGAGGAGAGAAGCCCAACTGAATGTGAATTGTTGTTTATTTGTCTCTCTTAAACAATGTTTCATGTTAAACCAGCTGCAAATGAAATGAATTGTATTATACCCATCTTGGAAAAATAGCAGCTGATCTCATAAATTCATCGAGCTTCCTGGTTCCAAAGGCCTCTCTTAAAATAATAGTATCTCCCACTCAGTAAACACCTGCCTCCACTTAGTGGGCAGTGAAGGAATTATAATTGCAAAACCAGAATGGGTCCTCCTGCCTCCTCCTCCGAGGTGGCAGGTTCTGTGCTGACCCTGACCCTGAACAGGGAAGGGGAGGCTCGTGGATCCCCAGGACAGAGACTCCAGCCCTCCATCTCTGTATGATTCCTGGATCCCAAATATCATCTCTCAGCGAATAGGCCGCTCCTCTGTGCATACCCACTGCCCAGTGCACAGCCCACAGCTCCGTTCTCAGCGCTGCTTCAGTGGCAGGTCCCTTTGTGTAACAGGCTTATCTGGGTGTAGGCTTCTCTCAGAAGTCCTAAGAAGTGGTTATGACTGGGGGCTATGGAATCAGACAGACCTGGGTTCCAGAGTGACCTTGACCAAGCCACCTAATCTCTCTAAGCCTCAATTTCCTCATCTATAGAATGGAAGCGGTAAACATGACCCTCCTAGGGTTGCTGCAGTGATTAAATACACATTAAAGGCTTAGCACTTGCCTGTCAGTAGTGTATGTTCAATACAAAGCAGCTGGACTCCAGGAGGAAGGTGTGTGATCACTGAACACTCTGGGAGCCTGAGGGTTTTAATTTGCATTTTCCTTTAGTTTGGCATCAAGCATTGCAAATACGGCAATGTTAATAAGCATCAGGGAGCGTGCTCGGCATTTTGCAAACCGGACTGTATCTTACCTGTCCAGGTGTGTGAGATCTCAGAAAATGATTCCAAGTCAGTCGCACTTGAATGTTGTCAGAGATGAAGCAAGTTCATCAGGTTTACGATGTCCTCAAAGCCTAGGCTGAATATTCCTCAGCCCAGGTCTCTTAACACCTGTCTGTTAGATTCTACATTAAGCAGAAAAGAAACACCTGACTTGGGTGTGACTAAATTCCATTATCTTCTGTCAGACATTCTCGGAAGAGGAGATGACTTTGGTCCCCACCAGCCTGAGTTTCTGAAGGGTCTCACCAACCGTCTTTATAGAGGCTTGTTTGAAACAAATGGCATTTCACAATGTTTTTCTCTTTGCAGGTTTAGACATCTTATTTAAATCAATGTAATGAGACACTTTGAACAAAATGTAATCATTCTCACTTCTCCATGTGTTGGAAGAAGCGGTCTCACAGCTAGAGTTGGGGTTAGATGGAGCTGGGGGTCCTCACACAGGCTGGCGTTCGCTGTGTGCTCTGGCTTGTCTCAGCGAGCCATACAGGGAAGATCTTTTGGGGTCTGTGTTAAGTGAATTGTACTCTGGCAGAATTAAGAGAGCTATTACTCCACCGTGATTTCTGAAAGAGTCGGACACACCTCCGAACCAAGTGGGACCACTGGACCAGATCTCCCCCCTCGTCCTCCAGGCCCCCTCGTGTCTTGAGACCAGCAGTTTTCCAGTTTTCAAGAAGGCTCTGCTGAAGTGGAAGTGGAAAGTTCCCTTAAAGTTGGAGGGTTTGTGAGGTCAAGGGGAGTCTTCACGTTACCTTTTACAACAAGGATTTATTTATGTTTTCGTTCTAAAATTGAAAACAAATTTTTTTTAAAGAATGTGTGAGCAAAGATAAAAGAAACACTTATTTCTTCTGGCCGAAGAAACCTGGTCTCTTCATGGTTACGTGTGAAGGAGTAACTCATTGAGGAACACTTTATAAAAGAGCATCTTAACCCAAGACATCACGTGGTGGGAAAATATATTGGAAGCATCTCTTCCACTGACCTGTGCATGAGGACATTTGCCCAAGCTCTGAAGTCCTGCTCTCTTAGAGAAAGGTGAGAGGAGATGCAGCCCTTGTGGGGACAGGGCAGCCTTGGAAGCCCCTTATTTTGGTTCTTCTTGTGCATGGGAGGATGAGATTTTTATCTCTAGATTTCAAAGCATTAGCAAACTTATAATAGGAAATACCACCCAAGGTGGTAAATTATGTTGCTTTTTAATCTAGAAATGTTTTTAGACAGAAAGAACATGATGACTTTAAATAGTCTGATCGATTTGAAGGCTGGGGAAAGGTAGAGGGGGCTGATGAGTCTGAGGGCTTCCTACTTGTCTTTCAAGTATCGAGGCTCCTTCAGACGCTACACATGTGTGCCTCTAAATCCGTAGAATAACTGGTGTCGGAGGTCCTCTAAGCTTCAAGATTTGTTACTGGCGCAAGAAAAGGGTGTTTGGCATGTCCCACTCGACTTGAAGTAAGGACCTTAAAGCTTAACAGCCAATAAAAAGAGTTGGTGGAAGACAGATGCTAATTTTCAGCAAAAGCTGAGCTCTGTTTCCTCATGCGAGCCTTCCCTTCCTCCTACCGTTGAGAATTGAAGAATTGCGATGGCTTTGTCGTAAGGTAGGAAAGAGAGGTGATTTTCTTAAGTCAGAGAAGGAGACAAACATGGAATTTTTATCTTACGTAATATTTGCTGGTATTTAAGTATACTTTGGTGGCATCTTGGCTGGTGTTCAGAGATTGTTGAAATCATCTTGATTTTGAAGAGTCACTAAACGGAGCTGTTAAATTGTGCTTTGTGAATGGCACTTAGCTACAAAATATTGGTTCTGTCTTGGCCTCGTGAACAACACCTATTATCTGGATGTTCTCTGTCCACATCCCACCTGAGGAAAATATCAAATTGGGTTTGCATTTCAGTTGAGGCAAAATATATTAATAATATCCTCCATTATTAAAAGAGATCTCAACTGTTTATGTGGATGGACTGTGCAGGGCTTGCCCAGATGAAGGCTGGCAAGCCAAGTGCCAGAAATAAAAATGAAAAAGGAGGCATTTAAATTGTAGGCAATAGCGACTTCCCTGGTGGCGCAGTGGTTAAGAATCCACCTGCCAATGCACGGGACACGGGTTCACACCCGGGTCCGGGAAGATCCCACATGCCGCGGAGCAACTAAGCCCATGCACCACAACTACTGAGCCTGCGCTCTACAGCCCGCAAGCCACAACTACTGAGCCCACGTGCTGCAACTACTGAAGCCCACGTGCCACAACTACTGAGCCCGTGTGACACAACTCCTGAAGCCCGGGTGCCTAGAGCCCGTGCTCTGCAACAAGGGAAGCCACTGCAGTGAGAAGCCTGCGCGCCACAACTAGAGAAAGCTTGTGCGCAGCAACGAAGACCCAATGCAGCCATAAATAAATAAATAAATTTGAAAATAAATAAATAAATTGTAGGCAACATAGCCAGTGTATCTGGTTTTCTTCTGTATAAACTTGGTCAGATTCCAAATTGCATTTTTAAAACCCCCTTTTGTTTGAACTGTTTTACCCACCACCACTCTGTCCTTTTGAGTCTGCAGTGGCAGGCAGACCTGGGCTCAGATCCATTCTCCAGCCTCCTTAGCAGTGTGACGGCTAAGGGCCACTTAATATTTTTTGTGTGTCGGTCTCCTTATCTGGAAGATGGGGATAATACTAACTTCCTATAGGGTTGTCTAGAGGAGGAGAGAGATGTGTTCATGACCGCCACACAGAAGGGGCTCAGGGAGGGATGGTGTCTTTATATGCTTTAGAGAGTGTTTGTGTAGCCTTCAAACCTCAGCTCGAGCTCTCTCTTTCGGAAGCCCTTCTTGACACTCCTTTGGTACCAAGGACCTGCCTCCTCTGCTGTGGCTCTCGTCAGAGGACTTACTGGCATGCTTGTTCGCATGCCCGCCGCCTCTACTAGGCTGCACATCCTTCAGGGAGGGCCACTAGCTCTTTGATCTTTGTCCTCCTGCCACTTGCCACCTCCTAAGCCACAGGAAGTGATGTCTGACCAGTCGATGGGCAGATGGCCATTTTGATGTCGAATGCTATCTTTTCAGTGATGCAGAGGGTGCAGTTGTGTGAGCTATGTGTGTGATGAGGGTGGAATGGCTTGTGGGTCTTTGTCCTGGGACCCAAACAGGGGAGGTAATAGAGGAAAATAGTACCGTTGGCTTCACTGAGCCTAAAATTTGCTCCCTGGGGGGTTAAAAGTGCAGAAGTGTGCTGATGAAGAGTGTTTTATACAACAGCGATCTCTTTCCGAGATTATCTTCCAAATATGGCAAAATCTAGCTTCACTTGGGGGACTGTTTTGAGACTGGAGACATGAGACCGGAAAGGCTACTTTAATAGTACAACCTGAAATGAGAAGTTTGCTTCTTATTAGTTCATGAAATCACGAGGATTCTCAAGGCCACCAGCCCACTGGACAGTCTTAGAGAGGCTCTCAGGTTCTCACAAATCTGCCGGAACCCCTCTCAGAGGTTTGGGGCCAAGAAGAAGGCAGGTGGGGTGTGATGGGATGGTGTGACATTTAATGCCCGATGACCTGTCCCTGCCAGTAGGTGGGTGACCTTGGGCCAGTCATCCACCTCGTTGTGTTTCCATGTCCTCTTGTATACAACAGGGGTATCCATATAGACTTCAAGGGGGGTTCTGAGGGGATTAAGTGAATCTAAGCTCATGAAGGGGCATTATATATTCCAAAGTGTTATACAAATGAGTGATTATACTATGCACAATAAACTACTTGTAATTATACAGCGTGAAGCAGGGTGTGTGTGCTGGAGTGGCGTGAAGGGAGCTGGGGAATTGCCATAATCAACATTTGGGTACATAGTCCCAGCATTTGAGTGGGTAGTCCCCAAAATGTGATCAGAGACACCCCAACACTAGCCTGTTGAGGTGAGCCATGAATGACCAAAAAAAGCAAGGGGGTGGGTGGGTAAGAAAGCAAGTGAGAGAGAATTTCATGGTAAAATAAATTCAGGAAAGGCAGCATACTCCCTCCTGTAGGCTAAAATGCCCCTTAGCTTGTTAAAGGCCCCAAGGAGACTGTCTGTGTAACTGTTAAATTCAGTGTTTTCCATACTATGGGACCCTTTTTCCATACAACACTTGGTCATATGCTCCTTTCTCTCCCCAGGAGCTAGTGTTCTTTGGAATATTTGGGGGGATGACTTGCAAAGCAGTAATAATGGTGAAGATCTGTAGAGCATTTGCCCTACACTAGCCTCAGTACTTTCTTTTAACTCACGTATCCTCCCAGGAAGCACAATTTTTATGCCCATTTTCTGAAGTAGGAAACCAAGGCTCTGAGAGGTCGTCATTTCCCAGATCACATCTTTAGTGAACACCTTGCCCTGCTGCTCTTTCACACTTGCTACCTTGTTGAATTCTTCTACAAATGATCGAACTTACGGGGCTCATGGTTTCCAAAGTCTCCAAGCAATTGATCCTTCTGCACCACTGTGCTGGTGCCCATGAGAAGGCAAACTGGTGAAGCCAATCTTATGGAATATGTGATTTTGAAATGTGGAGCCTTTAAAGGGCTCACCTGTATTACCAAGAGAAACGGGTAATTCCCGTGTTTAGCATCAGCGCTCCCTGTGACCTTCTGATAAGGAGCTCTGACCTCCTTTTTAGCTTAACACTTCCATATTTATACAGCTGACCTCAGGACCTTTCAGATACTCTGTAGTTGCTTCCAACTGGTTTTCTGTTTCTTATTTTCATCCTGCCCCCCACGGCTGAATGTCTTCATCTGTTTCAATAGGTGCATGACAACAACAGGGATAGCTGTTACAAAGCACTAATCCAGAGACGCAGCTCAGGCGTCCTCGTTCAGCATGGCAGGAGGGGGCCCCAGGACTCTTTATTTCAACAAACCCCTCGGTGGTTCTAATGTGATTGTCCACAGAACACGTGTCATTTCTTGGTTTTCATTTAACCTCTGAGTATGGGGACCTACAACCTGAAGTGAGAAGTATCTTTCCAGGTTGAGGCAGAAACAGATTTCCTCTCAGGGTTCAATTGGAGAGACGTTAACGAAGAGAAGATTTATGGAGGTTGGTTAGAGTGAGGAGAACCAAGAGGGGCCGTTGAGGCTGTAACCCAGGGGCTGTAACAGCGGAAGCAAGAGAGGTTCCCGTGGAAGCAGGAGTCACGGGGGAGCTGCAGTGGTGCAGGGCTGCAGCCACGGCCAGAACTGTGGTGCCGAAGTTGGAAGGGAGCAGGGAAGAAATACCCCAAGTTCTCTCTTGCCCACCACCTGCTATCCTGCTGGTGTCGTCCATCTGCTGAACTAAGCGAAAGCCAGAGTGCAAGGGAGACCCATGATACAACCTTCAGGGGTCACACAGCAAGGGAGATAGGCTTAGGAAATGGATCCGGGGTTAGGGTAGAAGTAGGGGACACGGAACAGTGAATAACCAGAAAACACTAATTTGAAACATTAATTGAAATTAACATCAATTGAAAGCCTACCATGTGCTTCACTTGTATCTACGATGTTAGGGATTCAGACATGGTACCCAGTTCCTGTCCTTCAAAGAACCCACAGTCTAGAAAGGGGAGCCCAACATGAACAAATAAAGTTCAGTGTAGTGTCACAGGGTAACTGTATCTTAGGAATTAAGCTGATATCAGTGATCCAAGATAGATTTCTGGAAGCAATCATTTGTTCTCCAGAACAGAGGTTAGCAGACACAGAGAGTAAATATTTCCGACTTACGGGCTGTCGGGGCTCTGTCTCAACTACACAACTCCACCACTATAACATGGGAGCAGCCATAGACAGTACGTCAACAAAGAGGCATGACTGTGTTGCAATAAAACTTTATTTACAGAAAGAGCCTTCAGGCTGAATTTGACCCATAATTTGCCAATCCGTGCTCTAACATAAACCATGCCACAGAACTATCTTAAGAGGTGCCCAGAGCAGAGCTCGGTAGCACTGGTAACTCGTGGTATGAAACCACAGAATTATTACTGGAATTAATACATTAGTCACCAGCAATTTGTTTATTGTGTCTTTTATGAGAAAAGGGAAGTAGGTTTGGATATTAGAGATCAGGGAAAGGAAGACATTTGCAGTGGAAATGATTTTCAGCAGATGATGGGTATTATGGGAAATGTGAATAAACCAGATTCTTCCTCCTGATGTCTTACATCAGCATACTCAACGCTAACACTGTACAAAAGGAAGTAAAACAGCATATCCGCATCACTGGCTTGCAGTGATACTCTCCCACGCTGTGCTGTGAGAGCGCATTGGAAGGTGCCAGAGTTTTATATGACTGCGTTGCTGTGAGATTGAATAGTGGTTTCAGTTTCCATTGGGTTTAATAAGTATCTCTTTCCTTCAGATGTTAAATGAATTTTCGTATTGTGCACACTAGGAAAAAAAAGATTAAAAATATACCCATTCTGAACAACTGATGTTCTCCTGCTATTGTGTCAGAAAACAGAACAGATGGTGTGTGGACATGACACCAGGGGAACTTGTAGCTCGTTACAGCAGGAGAATAGATAGAACCCAGAGGAGAGGCCTCTCACCGGCTCTAATAGTTGAAGCTTTTAATTTTTTAACTTTGAATTGATTTTTATCATTCACCAGAAACCAAAGGTGGCAAGCAAGGATCTCTACTAAAATAATGACACAAGGTTGCTTGCTACCTCTGGCCTTTGTTGGGGTTTTGGTTATTAGAACAATGAAATAACAGCCACAACAGTGGCTTTTCCTCCTGTTTTGCTCTCTTCTCCCAGCTGGGTTTCTGAACCTTTTTACTTAAGATGGTAGGGTCCTGGAGTCCAGGACTGAAAGGCACCGTGAGGACTGCACCAGGTACCCAGAACAGCCCCGGTCGTCCCAGCTGCCTTTTTAGGCCTGAGTTGTCTGACACAGTGGTCTTCACATTTCTTTCCCGGTGGACTCTCTAAAGCTATGCCATCCAATATGCCAGCCACGAGCTCCGTGTGGCTATAAAGCCCTGAAATGTGGCTTGTACTAATTGAGATGCTGTAAATGTAAAATACATATTTTTAAAACTTAATATGAAAAAATAATGTAAAATATCTCATTAGTAATTCTTTATATTGCTCATGCATTGAGATAATGTTTATGATGTATTTAGATAAACTAATTTAAAAAAAAGTACCCTAGAGAAACACTTGCACTTATGCCATGACATAAGACAAAATGTTTTCATTCTATGTATATTGTCATTATGTTGTACACCCTAAATTATGTTATATGTCAATTATATCTCTCTCTTTTTTTTTTTAGTGACCAAACCATACAAAAAGTCATTTTATTTTATTTTTTCCTTTTCTGACTCTTGACTGAGTCTATTGCTTTTTTTTTTAAACATCTTTATTAGAGTATAATTGCTTTACAGTGGTATGTTAGTTTCTGCTTTATAGCAAAGTGAATCAGCTATGCATATACATATGTCCCCATATCTCCTCCCTCTTGCGTCTCCCTCCCACTGTCCTATCCCACCCCTCTAGGTGGTCACAAAGCACCGAGCTGATCTCCCTGTGCTATGTGGCTGCTTCCCACTAGCTATCTATTTTACATTTGGTAGTATATGTAAGTCCATGCCACTCTCTCACTTCATCCCAGCTTACCCTTCCCCCTCCCCGTGTCCTCAAGTCCATTCTCTACATCTGTGTCTTTATTCCTGTCCTGCCCCTAGGTTCTTCGGAACCATTTTTTTTTTTTAGATTCCATATATATATGTTAGCATACAGTATTTGTTTTTCTCTTTCTGACTTACTTCACTCTCTGTGACAGACTCTAGGTCCATCCACCTCACTACAAATAAGTCAATTTCATTTCTTTTCATGGCTGAGTAATATTCCACTGTATATATGTGCCACATCTTCTTTATCCATTCGTCTGTCAGTGAACACTTAGATTGCTTCCATATCCTGGCTATTGTAAATAGAATTGCAATGGACATTGTGGTACATGACTCTTTTTGAATTATGGTTTTCTCAGGGTATATGCCCAGTAGTGGGATTGCTGGGTCGTATGGTAGTTCTATTTGTAGTTTTTTAAGGAACCTCCATACTGTTCTCCATAGTGGCTGTATCAATTTACATTCCCACCAACAGTGCAAGAGGGTTCCCTTTTCTCCACACCCTCTCCAGTATTTATTGTTTGTAGATTTTTTGATGATGGCCATTCTGACTGGCATGAGGTGGTACCTCATTGTAGTTTTGATTTGCATTTCTCTAATGATTAGTGATGTTGAATATCCTCTCATGTGTTTGTTGGCAATCTGTATATCTTCTTCGGAGAAATGTCTATTTAGGTCTTCTGCTCATTTTTGGATTGGGTTTTTTGTTTCTTTGATATTGAGCTGCTTGTAAATTTTGGAAATTAATCCTTTGTCAGTTGCTTCATTTGCAAATATTTTCTCCCATTCTGAAGGTTGTCTTTTCGTCTTGTTTATGGTTTCCTTTGCTGTGTAAAAGCTTTTAAGTTTCATTAGGTCCCATTTGTTTACCTGTGTTTTTATTCCATTTCTCTAGGAGGTGGGTCCAAAAGGATCTTGCTGAGATTTATGTCATAGAGTGTTCTGCTTATGTTTTCCTCTAAGAGTTTTATAGTGTCTGGCCTTACATTTAAGTCTTTAATCCATTTTGAGTTTATTTTTGTGTATCGTGTTAGGGAGTGTTCTAATTTCATTCTTTTACATGTAGCTGTCCAGTTTTCCCAGCACCACTTATTGAAGAGGCTGTCTTTTCTCCATTGTATATTCTTGCCTCCTTTAGCAAAAATAAGGTGACCATAGGTGCGTGGGTTTATCTCTGTGCTTTCTGTCCTGTTCCATTGATGTATATTTATGTTTTTGTGCCAGTACCATACTGTCTTGATTACTGTAGCTTTGTAGTATAGTCTGAAGCCCAGGAGCCTGATTCCTCCAGCTCCATTTTTCTTTCTCAAGATTGCTTTGGCTATTTGGGGTCTTTTGTGTTTCCATACAAATTGTGAAATTTTTTGTTCTAGTTCTGTGAAAAATGCCATTGGTAGTTTGATAGGGATTGCATTGAATCTGTAGATTGCTTTGGGTAGTATAGTCATTTTCACAGTGTTGATTTTTCCAATCCAAGAACATGGTATGTCTTTCCATCTGTTTGTATCATCTTTAATTTCTTTCATCAGTGTCGTATAGTTTTCTGCATTCAGGTCTTTTGTCTCCTTAGGTAGGTTTATTCCTAGGTATTGGTATTTGATTCTTTTTGTTGCAGTGGTAAATGGGAGTGTTTCCTTAATTTCTCTTTCATAATTTTCATCATTAGTGTATAGGAATGCAAGAGATTTCTGTGCATTAATTTTGTATCCTGCTACTCTACCAAATTCATTGATTAGCTCTAGTAGTTTTCTGGTAGCATCTTTAGGATTCTCTATGTATAGTATCATGTCATTTGCAAACACTGACAGCTTTACTTCCTCTTTTCCGATTTGGATTCATTTTATTTCTTTTTCTTCTCTGATTGCTGTGGCTAAAACTTCCAAAACAATGTTGAATAATACTGGTGAGAGTAGACAACCTTGTCTTGTTCCTGATCTTGGTGGAAATGGTTTCACTTTTTCACCATTGAGAACGATGTTGGCTGTGGGTTTGTCATATATGGCCTTTATTATGTTGAGGAAAGTTCCCTCTATGCCTACATTCTGGAGGGTTTTTATCATAAATGGGTGTTGAATTTTGTCAAAAGCTTTTTCTGCATCTATTGCGATGATCATATGGTTTTTCTCCTTCAATTTGTTAATATGTTGTATCACATTGATTGATTTGCGTATATTGAAGAATCCTTGCATTCCTGGGATAAACCCCACTTGATCCTGGTGTATGACCCTTTTAATGTGCTGTTGGATTCTGTTTGCTAATATTTTGTTGAAGATTTTTGCATCTGTGTTCATCAGTGATATTGGCCTGTAATTTTCTTTCTTTGTGACATCTTTGTCTGGTTTTGGTATCAGGGTGATGGTGGCCTCGTAGAATGAGTTGGGGAGTATTCCTCCCTCTGCTATATTTTGGAAGAGTTTGGGAAGG
This sequence comes from Balaenoptera acutorostrata, assembly GCF_949987535.1. Taxonomy (NCBI): domain Eukaryota; kingdom Metazoa; phylum Chordata; class Mammalia; order Artiodactyla; family Balaenopteridae; genus Balaenoptera; species Balaenoptera acutorostrata. The sequence continues at coordinate 84,942,839 of NC_080079.1, forward strand.
ATAGGTGTTAGCTCTTCTCTAAATGTTTGATAGAATTCGCCTGTGAAGCCATCTGGTCCTGGGCTTTTGTTTGTTGGAAGACTTTTAATCACAGTCTCAATTTCAGTGCTTGTGATTGGTCTGTTTATATTTTCTATTTCTTCCTGGTTCAGTCTCGGCAGGTTGTGCTTTTCTAAGAATTTGTCCATTTCTTCCAGGTTGTCCATTTTATTGGCATATAGTTGTTTGTAGTAATCTCTCATGATCCTTCATATTTCTGCAGTGTCAGTTGTTAGTTCTCCTTTTTCATTTCTAATTCTATTGATTTGAGTCTTCTCCCTTTTTTTCGTGATGAGTCTGGCTAATGGTTTATCAATTTTGTTTATCTTTTCAAAGAACCAGCTTTTAGTTTTATTGATCTTTGCTATTGTTTCCTTCATTTCTTTTTCATTTATTTCTGATCTGATCTTTATGATTTCTTTCCTTCTGCTTACTTTGGGTTTTTTTTTGTTCTTCTTTCTCTAATTGCTTTAGGTGTAAGGTTAGGTTGTTTGTTTGAGATGTTTCTTGTTTCTTGAGGTAGGATTGTATTGCTATAAACTTCCCTCTTAGAACTGCTTTCACTGTATCCCATAGGTTTTGGGTCGTCATGTTTTCTTTGTCATTTGTTTCTAGGTATTTTCTGATTTCCTCTTTGGTTTCTTCAGTGATCTCTTGGTTATTAAGTAGTGTATTGTTTAGCCTCCTTGTGTTTGTATTTTTTACAGATTTTTTCCTGTAATTGATATCTAGTCTCATAGCATTGTGGTCGGAAAAGATACTTGATACGATTTCAGTTTTCTTAAACTTACCAAGGCTTGATTAGTGACCCAAGATATGATCTGTCCTGGAGAATGTTCCATGAGCACCTGAGAAGAAAGTGTATTCTGTTGTTTTTGGATGGAATGTCCTATAAATATCAATTAAGTCTATCTTGTTTAATGTATCATTTAAAGCTTGTGTTTCCTTATTTATTTTCATTTTGGATGATCTGTCCATTGGTGAAAGTGGGGTGTTAAAGTCCCCTACTATGATTGTGTTACTGTCAATTTCCCCTTTCATGGCTGTTAGCATTTGCCTTATGTATTGAGGTGCTCCTATGTTGGGTGCATAAATATTTACAGTTGTTATATCTTCTTCTTGGATTGATCCCTTGATCATTATGTAGTGTCCTTCTCTGTCTCTTGTAATAGTCTTTATTTTAAAGTCTATTTTGTCTGCTATGAGAATTGCTACTCCAGCTTTCTTTTGATTTCCATTTGCATGGAATATCTTTTTCCATCCCCTCACTTTCAGTCTGTATGTGTCCCTATGTCTGAAATGTCTCTTGTAGACAGTGTATATATGGGTCTTGTTTTTGTATCCATTCAGTCAGTCTGTGTCTTTTCGTTGGAGCATTTAATCCATTTACATTTAAGGTAATTATCGATATGTATGTTCCTATTACCATTTTCTTAATTGTTTTGGGTTTGTTTTTGTAAGTCTTTTCCTTCTCTTGTGTTTCCTGCCTAGATAAGTTCCTTTAGCATTTGTTGTAAAGCTGGTTTGGTGGTGCTGAATTCTGTTAGCTTTTGCTTGTCTGTAAAGGTTTTAATTTCTCCATCAAATCTGAATGAGATTCTTGCTGGGTAGAGTAAGTTTGGTTGTAGGTTTTTCCCTTTCATCACTTTAAATATGTCCTGCCACTCTCTTCTGGCTTGCAGAGTTTCTGCTGAAAGATCAGCTGTTAACCTTATGGGGATTCCCTTATATGTTATTTGTTGTTTTCCCTTGCTGCTTTTAATATTTTTTCTTTGTATTTAATTTTCGATAGTTTGATTAATACGTGTCTTGGTGTGTTTCTCCTTGGATTTATCCTGTATGGGACTCTCTGCGCTTCCTGGACTTGATTGACTATTTCCTTTCCCATGTTAGGGAAGTTTTCAACTATAATCTCTTCAAATATTTTCTCAGTCCCTTTCTTTTTCTCTTCTTCTTTTGGGACCCCTATAATTCTAATGTTGGTGCGTTTAATGTTGTCCCAGAGGTCTCTGAGACTGTCCTCAATTCTTTTCATTCTTTTTTCTTTATTCTGCTCTGCGGTAGTTATTTCCACTGTCTTATCTTCCAGGTCACTTATCTGTTCTTCTCCCTCAGTTATTCTGCTATTGATTCCTTCTAGAGAATTTTTAATTTCAATTATTGTGTTGTTCATCATTGTTTGTTTGCTCTTTAGTTCTTCTAGGTCCTTGTTAAACGTTTCTTGTATTTTCTCCATTCTATTTCCAAGATTTTGGATCATCTTTACTATCATTACTCTGAATTCTTTTTCAGGTAGAATGCCTATTTCCTCTTCTTTTGTTTGGTCTGGTGGGTTTTTACCTTGCTCCTTCATGTGCTGTGTGTTTCTCTGTCTTCTCATTTTGCTTAACTTACTGTGTTTGGGAATCTCCTTTTTGCAGGCTGCAGGTTCATAGTTCCCATTGTTTTTGGTGTTTGCCCCCAGTGGCTAAGATTGGTTCAGTGGGTTGTGTAGGCTTCCTGGTCGAGGGGACTGGTGCCTGTGTTCTGGTGGATGAGGCTGGATCTTGTCTTTCTGGTGGGTAGGACCGCGTCTGGTGGTGTTTTTCGGGGTGTCTGTGACCTTATTATGATTTTAGGCAGCCTCTCTGCTAATGGGTGGGGTTGTGTTCCTCTCTTGCTAGTTGTTTGGCATAGGGTGTCCAGCACTGGAGCTTGCTGGTCGTTGAGTGGGGCTGGGTCTTAGCGTTGAGCTGGAGATCTCTGGGAGAGCTTTCGCTGTTTGATATTACGTGGAGCTGAGAGGTCTCTGGTGGACCAATGTCCTGAACTCGGCTCTCCCACCTCAGAGGCACAGGCCTGACACCCAGCCGAAGCACCAAGACCCTGTCAGCCACACGGCTGCTAGTGTTGGAGGGTCTCCTGCAGAGGTGGGGGGTGGCTGTGGCTCACCGCAGGGACAAGGACACTGGCAGCAGAAGTTCTGGGAAATACCCCTTGGCATGAGCCCTCCCGGAGTCGACCATTAACCCCACCAAAGAGCCTTGTCAATTATATCTCAGTTAAAGGGGGAAGACAAAAATGTCCATTGAATTATTACTTTTAGTAGTAAAAAAACTAGAGCTAAAAAAGATAAAATAGATTATTAAAATTTCACCTGTTTGCTTCTTACTTTTTTTTAATGTTAATGACATACTTGGCTCACATTGTTTCTATTGAATAATCCTGCTGTAAAAGGTTTTTCAAAAACCATATATTTGCCTTTTTCCAATTTTAAGTGGACGTTTATATTTTTATCATAAATTTGAATGAATTTTTTTTTTTTAGTTTTATTTATTTATTTATTTATTTTTGGCTGAGTTGGGTCTTCGTTTCTGTGCGCGGGCTTTCTCTAGTTGCGGTGAGCGGGGGCCACTCTTCATCGCAGTGCGCGGGCCTCTCACTATCCCGGCCTCTCTTGTTGCGGAGCACAGGCTCCAGACATGCAGGCTCAGTAGCTGTGGCTCACGGGCCCAGCCGCTCCACGGCATGTGGGATCTTCCCAGACCAGGGCTCGAACCCGTGTCTCCTGCATTGGCAGGCCGATTCTCAACCACTGCACCACCAGGGAAGCCCTGAATGAATTTTTTGTTAATAGGCAGTAGAAAATGTTAAACATGACATGGAATGAAATAAGATGGTGATTGACTATAATTAGAATAAATATTATATATCATTTGATAATATCTGAAGTGTTAGAGTCTGTATTTATTAACGTACAAGAGTTCTGATATAAATCATGTAAAATTTTTATCCTTAGGTTTTATGCAGTTTATTTTTAAAAATCTGGTAACCTTGCAGAACATTCCAGCTACATTTAAAGGGATCAGCATCATTAACCTTTATTGCTCTGGCTTTTCTGAATTCAGAGCATCTTAACGCAGGCCAAAGTACTCTGTTACTACTGCCAAGCATCTCCTTTAACGGAAATATATGAAAAAAGAGAAAGATCAAAGCCCATGGTTTATGGTGCCTTAATATATCAATAAAGGAGGCTTCTCCAAAACCAGTATTTTGATTTGTCTCTTTAGTGATCTTAAGACGACTAAGGGGTAGTAGATGGGTAAAGGAGATTGACTGTATTGAGTGCAGGCTCACTCTCAGGCAGATGAGTGGAGTAGTGAGTGACACAGATGTTGAGCATCTGTCCCATGCCTATGCAGGTTCGGTCCAGGGGTTCACCAGTTTGAAGTCCCCTGATTCATGATGAGCCACTGGTAGAAGAAAGAAGCCTTTGCCCTCCTTGTTAAGCCACTCCAGAAGGCCTATGATAATATGCAAGAAAACAATGCATCCAAGCAACTCTTGTCACATGAGGACATGAGCTCTCAGAAGTCAATGCTGTTGTTTGGAGATGGCTCAGTTCTTTGAGGGTGGTCCACACACTCCTCAAGCGGTGCAATTATTTTTTAAAAAGTCACAAAAATGAGATGACTGCCCAACCTCAGTCCCCATCATCTAATGCCAGCCAATGACTAAAACACTGTTTGGTGGATAACTTTCTCCACATCCTTTGAGCCTTTTGGGCAGAGCTGCTGGTCCAGAGCCTAGAGTGAACTAGTGACATGACTGCTCTTACTGTTTGACAGAAGGTTCAGATGTTGACTGCGATACTCTCTGTAGGCAATTGCATTTGTCAGTGGTCCTTCAAAGGTCTAGGAGGGATAACAAGAAACTAGGACACTGATTCTGTGCCCTCCAGGAGTTTATATTTTAGACCATAAAACACCTCTTTTGGAGAGACACCTCTTTTTCTTTCAAGAAGCAATTAAGAAGGCATCCACATAGAAAATATAACCCTTGCCAGATAGCCCCCTCTTTTTTTAAATTGTGTAAAACACATGTACATAACATTTACTGTTGTAACCATTTTTAAGCATACAATTCAGTGGCATTAAGTACATTCCCAGTCTTGTGTAACCATTACCAGTATCTATTTCCAGCTTTTTCATCATCCTAAACAGAAACTCTTTACCCATTAAGCAATAGCTCCTTATTCCCTGCCTCTATCCTCAGCCCCAGCCCCTGGCAACCTCTGTTCTACTCTCTGTAAGAATTTGCCTATTCTAGATACTTCATATAAATAGAATCATACATTATTTGTCCTTTGTCTGGCTTATTTCACTAGCATAATGTTTTCAAAGTTCATCCATATTGTAGCATGTATCAGAACTTCATTCCTTTTTATGGCTGAATAATATTCCATTGTATGCATAACCACATTGTTTATTTGTTCATCTGTTATTGGACACTTGAGTTGTTTCTACTTTTTGGCTCTTGTGAATAATGCTGCTGTTACACTGATGTACAGGTATCTGTTTGAGTTCTTGTTTTCAATTCTTTGGGGTATATACCTAGGAGTGGAATTACTAGGTCATATGGTAATTCAATTTGTAACTTTTTAAGCAACTTCCAGACTATTTTCCACTGCAGCTACAACCATTTTATGTTCTCACCAGCAATATATGAGGGTTCCAATTTCTCCACAGCCTCACCAACACTTGGAGTTTATTGTTTTTGTTTTATTTATTTTTAAAGTAATAGCCATCCCAGTAGGTGTGAAGTAGTATCTCATTATGGTTTTGATTTGCATTTCCCTAGTGACTAATGATATTGAGCATTTTTTTCATGTGTCATTTGTATAACTTCTTTGGAGAAACATCTATTCAAGTCCTTTTAAGTTGGATTGTTTGTCTTTTTGTTTTAGGAGCTATTTGTATATTCTGGATATTAATCCTTTATTTGATATATGATTTGCAAACATTTTCTCCCCTTCTGAGCATTGTCTTTTCACTTTCTTGATAGTGTCCTTTGGTGCACAAAAGTTTTAAATCTTGATGAAGTCCAATTTATCTATTTTTTTGTTCTTGTTGTTGCCTGCACTTTTGGTGTCATGCTTAAGAAACCATTGTGAAATCCTAGGTCATGAAGATTCCTCCTGTGTTTTGTAGTTTTAGCTCTTAAATTTGAGTCTTTGATCAATTTTAAGTTAATTTTTGTATGTGGTATGAGGTAAGGGTTCCAATGCATTCTTTTCCTATCAATATTTAGTTTTCCCGACAGCATTTGTTGAAAAGACTGTCCTTTCCCCATTGAATGATCTTGGCACCCTTGTTGACACATTTGAAAGTTTATTTCTGGACTCCCTATTCTGTCAATCACATTTGACCCTTATGCCATTACCACACTGCTTTGATTACTGTAGCTTTGTAGTAAGTTTTGAAATAGGAAAGTGTGAGTCCTCCAGCTTTGTTTTTTCTCAAGATTAACTACTTGAGATCTCTTGAAATTCCATATAAATGTGCCAGATGTCCACATCTTTAAAAAAATATTGCACAGTTAAAATGCAGGCAAACAAAGGAGAAAATAAGAATCCCAGATACTCTCATAACCTAGCTGAACCCCACTATTAGTGATTTTTAAGCATTAAACAAGACAACATGGGATACCACTTCACACCTTCTAGGATGGCTATCAAAAAGACAAATAATAACAAGTGTTAGCGAGGATGTGCAGGTATCAGAAACCTCATACACTATTGGAGAGAATGTAAAATGGTGCAGCCACATTGGAAAACAGTCTGACAGTTCCTCAAAAGGGCAAACACAGAACTACCATATGATCCATCAATTCCATTCCTAGATATATGCACAAGAGAAATGAAAACATATATCCACCCAAAAACTTTTACTCAAATGTTGATAGCAGCATTATCCATAATAGCCAAAAAGTGGAAACAACCCAAACGTCTCATCTCTTGATGGAATGGATAAATAAAATGTGGTATGTCCATACAATGGAATATTATTTAGCAGTAAAAGGAAATGAAATACTGATACACTCTACAATATGTATGAACCTTGAAAACATTATGCTAAGTGAGAGGAGCCAGTCAAAAAGAACCGCATATTGTATGATTCCATTTATATTAAATGTCCAGAATAGGCAAATCTATAGAGACAGAAAGTAGATTAGTGGTTGCCTAGGACTGATGAGGGGCAAAGAGATGTGGGAGTGAGGGGGTTTAGGGTTTCTTTTGGGATAATGAAAATGTTCTAAATTTGACTGTAGTGATAGATGCATAACTCTGTGAATATACTAAAAGCTTGTGCATTTTAAATGGATGAATTATCTAGTATGTGAATTATATCTCAGTAATGCTATTAAACAAAAGACAAGGGGCTGAATATATTATTTCTTACCTTTCTTATTTTCACTGAATATAACAGAAGCATCTTTGCATGACCTGAAATGTTATTTGATTTTAGTATTTTTAATGACCACACAGTTTTAATGAAAGTAGCCATACCATGACATAATATTATTTCCAGATATATATTCTGTTATGTAGTGTATATATACACACACACACACATATGTATGCGTATGTATGTATATATATATAGAATGCCTTCAAAATGCTGAGCACTAGGTAATCAATATTAATTAGTCTTGCATCATTTGGTGTTTAGTTCTCCACACACACAGATTTTTCCCCCTGATACAAACCATGTTGGAAATGATGAGATTTAGCTTGATCAGTGCTGACTAGTGAAATAATCATGTCCATGAAAGTCATGACAAATAGTGATGTCATTTTGTTAATGCACAAATTCAGATCTTACATGCTGAGAGACTAATGTGTGGAAGTTAATCATTTAGCTATTGATCTGTCCAGTATCACACCTTAATTAGGTTTATTCATGAGTTTGGGGGTTCAGGAGGGTCTCTCAAATGTCAAAGGCTTACATGGCTGCTGCAGAAATGGAATTGTTTTTTTTTTTTTTTTTTTTTCCAGTAATCCTCCACTGTAACAGCTCCTTTACTTTGCAGAAATGGAATTGTGACTCTCGCAATGATGGCAGACATAAGCTACAAAATAAGAATAAAAAGCTGTGTAGATATTTTAAGGGGAAAGATGGCAGAAGTTAATATGATTTTTAAGACCAGTTGTGCTAATGATGGTCAAGTTTCCTTCTCTTATAGCAACTTTGTCATGGTACCAGAGGGGCTAACTGGATCTTAGTAGTAGCTTCCTGTAAAGCAAGAGAGGGTTGAGTTGAACTAAGTTCAAATCCAATATAATAGCCTTACCTGGGTCACTAGTAAATAAATAAATGGATAAATTAATCTCTTTGACATAATTTTAAAGTAGGAGAAATTTTGACTAAGATCTGGCTCCTAGGGGGTCTCAAGGGTTCTTTATATTTTCTTCTTCAGACACTGAAACTCACTGATACTAAAAGTGAATGGTTGACTGTAGCTTAACAGTTAATCCTGTGAAAGGGAGGCAGGTTATGGTAAATCAGACCCCTTAGAATCACACCCCAAATGTGGTCACCACTTTTACCTATGCGTCATTCTAGCCATGTGGTCTCACCAGTAGATACACCTGTTGCATAATCCCTGTCTTGTATGACATTTAAATTTGGCTGAATTGAGCCATGTGGGAATCAGACACAAAATTCTCTAGAACAAATCTAATATGGCTCTTGAATGCAGCTTAGAATTCAGTGACCATTTGGGGGACCCTTGGTGGTGGAGCTGGCTTTGCCTCCTAGTAGGTTCATTTGTTCCTTGAAGTGTGATGGCAGTGCTTGGTTTTAGTTTAGCTTTCTGTTGTCTTCTTTTTTTGAGTGATGAAGCAGTAGTAGGGCAAAAGCTGATATTAACATATTAACACGTATTTTTATATTTGTGTATCCATCCATTTGAAGTGGCTTGCTTTTGGAAACAGCTGGTTAAAACCCTGGGTTTTACATTTGAAATATTCTTTGTTCTGTTTGTAACCATGCACTGACATATTTTCCCATATTCTCTTTTTATAAGTTCTCCAGTGGTGTTTTTGTTGCCTATCCTGGGAAGATCTGTCTTTCCATTTATCAAAACAAATGGCAAGCTGGGGACCATTTAAAGTAGGGTTTTTTTTAGTTAATAAAACCAATCTTCTTGTTCTGTTATGTTAAAAGTACATTATCTTTTTATTGTCAGTTCTGTTTGGCTAGGTCTGTTTTCTGTCTTAGCAATCTCAGGGCTGCCCCACTTGCTTACTGTGTAGAGACTTACAAAATCATTAAGGGTGGGGCAGCACCAGCTGACTTACAGTACAAACCATTTCTCAAAATAACCACAGCAGTGCAATACTGATGTGCAATTTACGTCACAGTATGTTTTTATGAAATAGTTTGTGGCCTTTTCATTTCTATTCTGGATGGAATCTTGTTCTCTCTCCCTTTTATTCAGGCATTTAATTTATTTTTATTATTAATATTTTCCACTCCTTATCTTGGCGTGCCTCCAATTTAACAGCTTTGGTGAGAAAAAAACCCAAAAAACTGATCTTCCTCAACCCAACTCTTCAACGTCAGTTTAACTGCAACTGTATTCTCTCCTTTGATGTGTACTAACTTTGGGTACTAGGTTGACTGCCTTATGAGAGATGTAGGGACACATTACACGTTTACACAGAATTGTAATCAGGAATTGATAAAGTTAATGTACAACTGTGAATTTTAAACACTTTCAACCAATTCAGGCCATTTAAGTCATATGCACTGCTGCATTTTCCTTTTACAAACGTCTTTCTGTATAATGTCCTGTAATTAGAACAGGAAATCATTGAGTAACTGTAAGATGAATAAGAGCACTTAGACTGAAAGGAAAATTACCTTCCGAGAAATTATATTCTTTTCTTTTTTTTTTTTTTTTGCTGCATGTTACAATGTTGGTAATGATAGTAACAGCTGTAGCTACTCTTATCTGTAGAATTTTCATGCTTAGGTTTTCTGGAATAAAAAAATTTCATTTTCAGTAATAATCAAAAATGAATGGACGGAAAATAGGAAATGCCTAATTATGACAAATATTCAGTGTCACAACAGAGTAGCAATTAAGTGGAAACTTCAATATAATTGTCAATAGCAGTAAGAATTGGAATGGTGCCAGGTATATAAAGTTGATGCTTTGCCTTGGGTCGTTGCTAGGAGCACAGTGAAAAGTATAAAGCTTTGAGAAAGGAATGTCTAATGTAATAAAGTAACAGAAAGAAGCATAAATCATTGTAAGAGCCTCTCATATTGACATTATTTTACTTAAATTGTCTCAAAACTAGACATCAAGTTTTATAACATGAGCAAATTCATATTTGCTTGGGGAAAAATAAAAGAACACTGTATATCATCTTTGAAGGGCTAGGGACATTGTGTCTCAAACATAACCTTCATACATATTTGGAATCTTTTAAGTGAAAATCTTTAAATGTTTGTTTCTATTGGCATCCAAATGCATTTGCCCTAATACGATTAAGAGAACTAAAGGGCAAAATACTTGGCAGATTTTTCAGTTGAGGTAATTAGGTGCAGGAAGGAACATGCATACTTTTTCCACCATGCTCTATAAAATCCTGGTGCGAGGGTTTTTTTAAGTTTTTTTTTTTTTTTTTTTTTTTTAAGCTTACTGTGATGTTAGAAATAGATTATAGTGGTTTTCAGTAAGCATAATAGTGTGATGTTTCCGAAACAAGCCTTCCCTCCTCCCCACAGAATGAAAAAGAAAGTTACATTTCTAAATTGTTGTGTAAGAGATAAAAGCAAATTTCTCCTCCGGAATTTATGTTTTCAGCCTTCTGTGCATTTGGCCACCATTATCTATTTAAAAAAAATAGCATTATGGATATTTGAAAGTCAATGCTCCATTAATTCATTGTGTTTGCTATTTCATGCATCTCTCTTTTTACAAAGACGACTTGAGCAACGTGCTATTCAGAATGAATGCCTGCTCTTACCATCTCCCCCCACCTTCTCCCCGCTCCCAGCCCAACGCTGAGGATTAAAGCAATGGTATACAGTTACTGTTTGAAAAGCTTGGGTGGAGTCTCACGTTATAATTACAGTTTCTCAGTGGAATTCTGTTTTGGACTTTGAAAACATATAAATAAGTGAAAAATTGACATTGAGAGAGGTTAACAAAACGTGTAATTATGATATAAGTGCAGGATTAGAGTAATTTTGGTTGAGCATTACAAGCAGTGTACTTTAGGTATTAACTTTTAATAGGCAAAGTTCTTTTCACTGAAGTTGAAATAAGGTTTAGTAATTTGGGGACTCTTATTCCCTTTGAATATTTCATTTTAAAATAGGCACACTTTTTTTTGGGTGGAGGGGGACTTGAGGAACAGGATGACGTTTTAATAGAATATCATAATTATGGTTTGAAATTTCAGTCTTTGGTACCAGTAATTTATTGCTGGTCATTTTCTATTGACAGAAATCAAGTAATGTGTATATAACCCAACCAACTAGAGTGTGTTGGAGAAAGATTCCTTAGGGTAAGACTTTGATTTCTTTTCCTATGTGGGTGTGGCTGAAAGAAAATCTTTGTTCCAGGAACACGTTGTTTGTCTCTTGCTAAACAAATGTGCAATTTATCCACTCTTTATTCATTCTTAGATTTATCTGCTAGACCTATTATGAATTGGGCAGGGGGAGATGTCCTACACAGTGTTTACTGTCAGCCCTTGTTTCATGCGTAACTTTGCATAGGAGTATCTGTTTGTGTGTGTATGAAATGCATAGGAGGAAAGAAGTAGCTGAGGAATTTAAGAATTCTTGAAAGGTTGTTTGGCTTTATTTGTTTCTTAGTGTACTAGGGCAAAATAAAATATGACAGCTGTTGAACAATTTAATATTTTTGTAGCTGTATCAGGAAGAAGTTAATGCAAAGGCTTAGGAGGAAGTTATAGGATCATAGAATTTTAGACCTGGAAAGCTCTTCCAAACTCAGTTTTGTACTCTCTTGTACATACCTTTCATATTAAGGTGACCACACTTCGTCTTGAAAAAAATAAAAGTTTCTTCAGTTCAAGAAACTTCTGCCTAAACTCCAAAGAAGAGATCCAGGGTATCTTCACTCAGGGAAACTTTGACCTAGATGAATTGTTGGTTCTTCCAGATCTCACCTTTACTCTGGATTTTCTCCTGACTCTCACCTAGAATGCTTGTTAACCTCTTCACAGGAGTCCTGAGGGTCTCATGGACTTTCTCTGCTTTTGTAAATATTCAAGGCAGCTCCTCTGGGAATTTGAAAGGTTGGAAATTTGCCTCTGTCCAAACAGTGCCAAAATTCTGGTCCAAATGGATGGTTCTGCTAATAAGCAATAAAGTTATAATTTTTTTTTTTTTTTGGAATCACTAAGCACTGCCACATTAGACCAGGTCCCAGCTATGCCTCTAACCTCTCAGTGAGGGGCAGGAGTTCTAGGCTTGCACAGCCTAGAGTTGACTTTATTTCCTATCATGTGGATAGAAAGTAGAAAGTTGATAAACATGAAAGGTGTGTCAATAATGTTAAATCGTTACAATGGGAATTTCAGTGTTCCAAAATAAGGACACGTCAACTTAACCAGAGTAAAAGAATTCTGGCTTATAACTGGCTGAATTCAACAGTTCTTGATGAAACGGATGTCTCCTATTTTACTTGATCAAGACCACCATCCTCATCTCTAATATTGTAAATTAGTTAAATCTCTTCCACAGCAATAACAACAACAATAATAATCATATGTCAAAGGAAAAATATTTTATTTCAGCCACACCCATATGGGAAAAGAAATCAAGATATTACCCTAAGGAATGTTGTTATTATTATTATTATTATTAGTGACATTTTGTCATAATGAAAAGCTCATCAGACTTGGAGTTAAAAGATTGGGTTATAGTCTCACCTCCATCACTTTCTAGTTTTTTGAGATCCTGGACTAGTCACTTGGGTGTCTGAACCTCAACTTTCCCATCTCTAAGTCAGGGAATATTAATAAACAGGTTGTCATGCTAATAGGGTTGTTGTGAGAAACAAACAAACAAAAGATATGCTATGTGAAAGGCCTTTGTAAATTTTAATGTTTTTTTATTAGCACCAGAAATTGCACTAGTATTTTTGCTCCGCTTCCTAAACAAGAAAACAGTTCCTCAGTTCCTCATATTTTTGGTTAAGAGAGCTTTTTTACGTTTGCTGTCTTCTGTGATACCTATAACAGTCCTGGGAAAGTGGCAAGGAGAAGGGAATTTGGTCCTGTATTCTGTTTCAGGTACATTGGGGTTTTGGATAGAAGCATATACCTGAAAACAGGAAAAAAAGAAAAAAAATGTATATATACATAGAGAGAGAGGAGAGAGATCAAAGCCCAACTGAATAAATAACTATAAGTAAAACTCAGGTAGTGTTTTCAAAGTTTAATGTGCATGAACTACCTGGGAGCTTGTTAAAAATATAAATTTCTGGGCCCCAACCTTAGGGATTCTGAGTCAGAGGTTCTCATTGGGGCCCCAGAGTCTGCCTCTTTACACCCCGCTATGTGATTCTGATGCAGGCGGTCCTGGGAGCATTCTTAGAGATACTATCTCCAGAATGAATGGACATCATAGCATGTGTTTCCATGACTTGGGGTCAGAGGGAATTTGCCATTTTTTTTCCATCAGAAAGAGAAGGACCACATGTTTTGGTTAGTGTTTTAGAAACTGCATGATGAAAGAGGGATAAATGGTTGAAGGATGAGGTGGAGTAAAAAAAAAAAAAAAAAAAAAAAGTTATTTCTAAGCACAGAACGTAGCCAGGGGGCTGATTTCATCCAGAATAGAAAATTAAGAAGAAACTAGAGATGGCATCATCACGAAAAATGGTCAGAGAAAAACAGAAGGAGAATGAAGGGATAGGAAGGAAGTGAGGTGGTCCCATGAGTCCAGGTGACATCTTCTGCTATAAAACTAACTCTGAAGCATTCATTTTTTCACCTTTATTCAGCCTGAGAAGCATGACTTTCTCCATTTCATTCAAGAATTCTTGGAGAAACTAGTACAGCTTCCTGCCACCCCCCACCCATTACAGAAAGCCAGGAGATTTGGAATCAACGGATATTTGGACAGTATTTACTATGTACAGGAGATGGCATTAGGGGCTGAGCATGCTGAAATAAGTCCTGAGGGTTCATGTTTATACCCCTGTCTCTCATCTTGGACGATCTTGGAGAAATCTTGGTCATCCTGGACAAATAGAGTGTAATGATGCAATTGACACATTATGGGCTGCTTCTTCCAATAGTACTTAGACACTCTGGAGTTCTGATGATGTTAGGTAGATATTTCCACTAAAACATTTTTTTGCTTTAACTCTCTAGAAAGCACAGATTTGAACCCAAAGTGTGAACTAGTGTCTTGATCTACTGTAAAAATCTCAAATTGGCGTGTCTTGGGACATAGATCAGCATCTCAGAACTACTTTTCACTGGGGACTTGCTTTCAGCGTAGACATATTTCCTTTTAATTAAGTGTGCCAGCTGATGAAGTGGCTACCCACAAGCCAGGCAGGAGTCTAAGCAACGTAAACCGTTAAAAGATGTCATCTGGAAAGCAGCTAAACGTCTCCATTCTCGAAGAAGCCTCCAGCCTGAGGAACTAAGTGAACATAATTAGAGATACATCTGGGTAATGGCCTCCTATCTGAAAAGGTCACATGCACACCTTCCTTTGGTACTGGTTATGTCCCATCATTATGTTCCGTCCTTACTCATTCGTCTCCCACTGGTTACCAGATGGCCACGACCGTGTTGGTATCCTTAACAACTGTTTTGTGCAGTTCCCTGCAGCATGGTAAAAGCTTGAAATAATGAGTGTTTTCCCTTTGGATAAGCAACTGACATATCTGGGAATTGCTTACAAACGCCCTGATGATGTGGTTATAGAGAGTGCTGGCAAACTGGGTCATGGAGCCTAAATTCAGCTTGATGTTTTGCAGGTGGCAGGATAACAAAGGGAGGGGGTGCCATTTCTCAAGCTTAAGATGAAGGAAGGGGGCTTCCCTGGTGGCGCAGTGGTTGAGAGTCTGCCTGCCAATGCAGGGGACACGGGTTCGAGCCCTGGTCTGGGAAGATCCCACATGCCGCGGAGCAGCTGGGCCCGTGAGCCACAACTACTGAGCCTGAGCGTCTGGAGCCTGTGCTCCGCAACAAGAGAGGCCGCGACAGTGAGAGGCCCGTGCACCGCGATGAAGAGTGGCCCCCGCTTGCCGCAACTAGAGAAAGCCCTCGCACAGAAACAAAGACCCAACACAGCCAAAAATTAAAATAATAAATAAATAATAAATAAAAAATTAAAAAAAAAAAGATGAAGGAAGGATTCATCCACGCAGAATCTGGGTTTTGTAAATGAGCGCTTAATATGGTGAGGTGTAAATAAGCATTAAGATCATTGTAAGAGGGAGTTTCATTAAAGTTGCTGAAACATTCTCCTGAGTTAAGTTGGTTCTGATGGAGCTCTCACAGAGATGCCTGGGGAGTCCTCTCAGTGTGGTCCTCTGCGTTGTGCTAAGTTACCAGATGGATTTGAGAAACGTTAGAAGATAGGGGGTATGGGTTGGGGGGAGGGCGGGGAAGGTGGATGTATCAGTCACATTGAGATAGATCACGCTGCAAAAACAACCTCCAAA
This sequence comes from Balaenoptera acutorostrata, assembly GCF_949987535.1. Taxonomy (NCBI): domain Eukaryota; kingdom Metazoa; phylum Chordata; class Mammalia; order Artiodactyla; family Balaenopteridae; genus Balaenoptera; species Balaenoptera acutorostrata. Next base: position 84,958,373 of record NC_080079.1, read on the forward strand.
TCACAGTCTCACTTGAAACAACAAGTGCTTACGTTTATACATCCATTTAGGACCAACCAGGGGCTTTGCTCTGTGTTATCCTCACTCAAGACCAAGACTGGCAGAGTAGCCACTGTCTGAAACATTACAGATGTCCAGAACAAAGGGAGGGAGAGAGTGTGGTCCATGGTACACTGGCTCTTAAAGTAGCCGCCCACTACTGCCATATTTCATTGGCCAGAACGAGTCACACAGCCGTTTGTCCTCAATGGGCAGGGAAGTATGGCCTTTCCACAGGACCATAGAGAGAATGAGAAATATTCATTGAGCAAAACTAACAACCACCAGAGCAGATGACGATGCTCTTCAGACCCACAGACATCGCTCTGGGGCCAGATGACCTTTACAGGGGCTTTAAGCGCTGAAAGATGACATAATCCAAAATAAAAGCAATACCAAACTGTGGAAAGAAGTATAAAGAAGCTCAACAAAATTCTGATTTTTTTCCTACGGTGATGCCTTTAATGCTTAAAATATATATATACATCAGATTCTTTCAAGACAGTTTTCTGGTTCTGCTGCTTGCCGGTGACCTAAACATTGCTTAATGTGTCTGTGGGGTTATCCATCCCACTCTTTTCCTTTTCTCTGCCTGAGGCTTTTTCATGGAGCTGGAGGGGTGATGGTGCTGAGAGGATGCTGGCAGTAGCCGAACTGTGCTGAAGATAAACTGATGCAAGAGTCTTTTTGAAGACTCTGTTTTTAGTACAAAACCAGAGGTGCTCATTGAAATGATGCCAGGGCCACGACAGTTCTCTGTTGGAGGGAAAAGGGTAATGGAAGTGTTTTCTTGTTTGTCTAGGGGAGGACGAGGAAGAAACGAACGTGATAGTTCTCAGCTACCCTCAGTACTGCCGCTACCGCTCGATGCTGAAACGCATCCAGGATAAGCCGTCTTCCATTCTCACGGACCAGTTTGCATTGGCCCTGGGGGGCATCGCAGTGGTCAGCAAGAACCCTCAGATCCTGTACTGTCGGGACACCTTTGACCACCCAACTCTCATAGAAAATGAGAGCATATGCGATGAGTTTGGTGAGTCTTTTTTTTTTTTTTTTCCTACATGAAACTTGTGCGTGTGTGTTTGGCTGTTTTCAGTTCTTGTGAAGAGCAGTGATGGGGAACGGGGCTTACTTTGACAAGCCCTGTGTGCCACCCACCCCTCCCCTCCCCCCAGTGATTGCGGCATAAGACGTCATTGCCACCTTGGCAGCCTGTGTGTACCAGGGCCCAGGATTATTCTTTAGAATTTGTTGTTCAAGACAGAGTCTGGAGTTGTTTGGTCAACCTTGAAATTGGACTTCATAGGACAGGAAGCTTTTATGCTAGTTGCTTCTTAAAAGGGTTCGGCTATTCAGATACTGATTTTTTTCATTTAACTGATCACTTCCTTTTCAGTGGTATAAGGAGCTATAAAAATTCGCCAGTTTAAAAAAAAACACACCAGTTTAACCACTTCAGTATCATAAGGTAAATAGATATAGATAGATAGATAGACATAGATAGATAATAGATCCCCATGCCCCTTAATTTTGTCATATACATATATCTTTATACACTGTGCCCATCAAAGATGGGTATGTGCACACATATCTGTATCTGCATCTCTGTTCAGCTGATTGGTCATGAGGTCTCTGTAGATAGAAAGGAAGGAAGAGAAGAGATCACATCCTAAGTCTAGGAGACCTTTCATGATGCCGTGAAAGACTGGAGGCAAGATAAAATCACATCTCTCACATCTTCACTTTCTCATCTCTTTCTTGAAGAGATTGGATCATATCAGTGGTTCTCAATAGGCTGGGCAGGGACATCAGAATACCCTGGGGGCGCGTCATCGTAGTACACGTGTCGCCTGGCAGTTCCTATACTTACAGAGGCAAAGGCACCCCCAACTCTCACCCTCTCCCTTCTCTGGGAATCACCACCGTAGAGTGAGCGGGGTGATGACTGAGCCGCGCTGGCCCCCATGTGGGTATCTGGGTGCAGACGCAGTGGAGACCCCTGGCCTAGAGAGTATGACGGGGTCCCTTGGGGCAGAACATTCCTTGATTCTGTTGGGTAATGTCTTTCCGAGGATGCCTAATTTTGCGGATTATTCAGGTTCAGATTATTCTGCTCAGCCGTTACAGGCCTCACCGTGGTTTGGGGGTCCACGGTGTCCTCTCCAGTCTGATTGTTCACGACTCCAGCAGCCCTGGAGCTGCTGCGGGGGTATTGTAAGTAGTAGGTGTGTGGGCAGATGAGGGTAGGGTGACCAGACGGCTCATCTTGATCCAAGAACGAAGGGAGAAAAGAGAGGAAGGGGACCTAAGTTTATTAGACATGACTTTTTTTGTTGTTACAAACTTTTTCCAGGTGCCTTTCACAACTCTGGCTTATCGGTCTATAAGAGAGTAATAGTGTTTATAAGAGAGTAATAGTAATAGAGTCAAGTTATGATTTTCTTATCGTTCTTAATGTTCAAATAACCTTTTTATTTAAGTAGATGAATGTATCTAATACATTTTTAAAACATACTCTCTTTTCAGATCAACATTTATAAATCTTCCCTTTTCAATACTTCTCTTTTGAGTTTTTCATCTCTAGCCCCTACTCCCAGGACAAAGGGTTTCTCTGTCCTGCTTGCTGCTCAAGAGGTCTCTAAATTTCTGAAACAGAATAGAACTGAAAAAATGCTTTCCCTCATTTAAGAGTATTCAAAATTAGAGTTTCACGTGTAATATAATGAAAAAATGTTTTAACCTTTTTGGCTAATTTAAGAGTTATTAGTCATGGAGTTTCAAAGCTGTTGTATCTAGAAGTGGTAATAGAAGTTCCAGTTTAACAGCGATCACAATGGTTGTTTAAGAGTTACTAAATTAGTTTTAAATGTTCTCACAAACACAAGCATCTGACTTTTGAATGTTTTCCAGAATTTTCTTCTGGTATAGCTAATTTTAATGCTGTTTTTCTTCTCCAGCCTCTTAAAGTGGAAGCTTTCTTTTGAAATAAAGGTACCTTTAAAGAGCTTCTAGATGGCTAGTCTAAAAATTGGAATATCAGATTTTTTTAGTTAAGTTTCTACTTCAAATAGTTGGGACTTCTTACAGGGTTTCATTTTAGTAAGTGAACAGAAAAAAAGCTTATTCTGACCCAATTTGAACACGTTCACCAACATCCCTCCCCCACCTTGCACTTCTGGTCATACATCTCAATTTCCAGAGAAATTCCTTTTAAACCTCCAACTGGTTATATTTGAAATCAACATGGGTTAAAGGGTTTGTTGAAACGCGGGGTTGGATTTCTCCAACCAACAGTTGGTGGAAGAACATAAATTTAATTAGTGACTGGCATTAAACAAATGTTCCTAATATTAAACACTGCCAGATGACTGAAACACTTCTGTCAGATTACCGTGAGTGCCGGGGGGCCCACAGATGAATTTTCTGCACAGTATATATTCTGTACCACACGTTTGGTGACTTCAGTAATTGGTCAAATGTAATTTAGGTAACAGTATGCCTAGGCTGTAAAAATCAAATTTTATTAGCCATATCACCAGGTGGATGAATGGTGGAGCTGATGGCAAAGAGTGCATAGCATTTAGCAGCTACGCCTTTGACACATGAAATTCATAAATTGCCGTAAAATACCTCCAAGGTCCTTCTCGAAAGGACAGTGTCTGCTTTCCTATGATTAAATAATGTTTATTTTATTAACTAATATATCTTTTGCTTTCTTTTATTAAAGGGGGTTACGGAGTGAGGGTGGGAGGGAGTGTTCCAAAGATAAATAAAACACAGTCCTTGCTTGTTTTGAGGATTTAAAATCTAATTGGGGAAGACAGGATTAACGCACCTGAAAGGTTAACTCATGTTACAGGAAAGTCAGTGATGAAGTATTGGGTGAGTGCTGTAGAAGTCACGTGCAGTAGGCATTTCACAGTGAGCTGGGGGCATGCAGGAGATGGCCTGGCTGGAAAAGATGGTCATGTCATGGCGAGGGGTCAGGGAAAGCCTCATGGAAAAGGCAGAGCTGGATCTGGTTTTTAAAAATAGGGAGAAGCGGTGGGAAGGGGAGGGATAAATTGGGAGATTGGGATTGACATATACACAGTGCTGTATGTAAAATAGATAACTAATAAGAACCTGCTGTATAGCACAGGGAACTCTACTCAACACTCTGTAATGGCCTATATGGGAAAAGAATCTTAAAAAAAAAAAGAGTGGATACATGTGTATGCATAACTGATTCACTTTGCTGTATGCCTGAAACTAACACCACGTTGTAAATCAACTATACTCCAATTAAAATTTTTAAAAAGTAAAAATAGGGAGAGAGGTTATTAGAAAAGTTTTAGAAATACCTAGATCATTTAAAATTCAGGTCCAGACTCCATTAGGAATGGCTGCCTTTGCCCTGGGTCAGCTGTTGGTCTCTCTTAGATTTGTTTGCCCTTAGTCATCACCCTCAGGAGGCCATGCTCTCTGGGTGGGATTTATAAATGGCCTGACGCCCCCTCTACCAGTAGGACATGAATGTGAGTCGGTGGACCCGGGCTGGGACAAACCCAGGCCGTGGCTTTGGACCGGATCTGGGCTTGCTTTCTCGAGCAGGGATGTCCCCTCGTGTCCTCTGTGTGCCATCCAGCTTACTCCCATTCCCCAGGTTCATCTCCGAAAATGGACTTTGCTCGTGTGACCACCTTGCCCAACTGCTCAGACACCCCACCCCTTTCCCATTGTTTTAATGTCGTCCACTGAATAACAAATTTAATTGAACAATAAAAGTAAGGCTTTTAAATCTGCAACGAGTCCCTGTAAATAAATTCTCCATGGAATTTTATGAAGCTGTTTAATGAAAAGTTTGATTAGAAACTATGAAAGAAAAAGAGAATAGATGAAATTTCATCATTTAGTCCCACATGACAGTAGTGTCATTTTGATTTTTATTTACATTGAGATATTCAGCATAGAGTAAATATATCCTGGTTTTAATTAACTATTCTCCTTACTTGGGAAAGGTTATTTTAGGCTTGAAGGGTTTTGATAGCATACCATCTGCTTTCTTCAGTGTATTTTATTCAAGTCCCTTCCTTGCTTACACTGCAGCACAATGTCTAAACCTATGACATAAGCATAAATTGAATCGTATTAATGTTAGGTGATTGAAAAGCTTCAGCCTCAGCATCCTGCCCGCATTCTTCCATCTTGTCAGTTACAACGCTCTGAAAGGCAATGTGCTGTTTTCTTAGCACAAGAGAGTTGACTATTTTTAAAACTAAAGCAATGGACTCCGCACTGAAGCATTATGAAAACTGGTTGTCTTGCACATGCAATTAGGAAACGAGGTTATAATAACAATGAGGGGAAAGTGACATTATGAATGGCAATTTTTTTTCATAAAAATCTTTACCCTACGTATAATTCCCGCCCCCCACTGTCCTGTCAGAATCTGCTAGCATAAGACATTCTCTGACAGCCCCCCACCTTACTTTTACCTCTTTTTATAATGTGATGATCCTTTTGTAAAACACGTACTGTCATTTATAGTGTGTTATTGTCTGTGCTGTAGAGAAAACACACACCTGCAAACATTTTGTCTGTTTTTCCTGTTAGAACAATAAAATGTCCACCAGTTTGTAATGCACAATGTTTACATTAATATCACACAAATTGATTTCACATGTGTGAGGTGTTGACAGCTAAATCCAAACAGAGGCACCCGCAGTATGGTAGATAAATGGATAACTTTAAGGTATTGGCTTCTATCAGAGATGTGAGGCAGACCCAACGTAAATGAGATGAAATCAGTTTTTAAAGGTGGGTGAGGCTAAATGGATGAAGATATGGTTGGTTAAAAAATTAATAAAAGTATGGTTTATTTTGGTTTGAGTTTTGAATTGCAGAGAGACATAAGAAGTCATGCTTCTAAGTTCCTTGGCAGATGGTGTGTGCACGTGTGCGTGTGTGCATGGGCTTCTTGACCAAGGAGTGGGATGGGGTTAAAGGAAGGATGTGGTAAATCACCCGAACAGAACAGAGATGAGATGGACCGTCATCTTGGTGTTTGGTCCACATGGAGAACACCGTGAACCCTGATCCTCGGGGAGAAGTTGGCTACATCAATATTAAGACATAGCCTCTGCTGAGGGGCTGGGGGGTAATGTGGTATAGTATTGAATAAAAAGAGTGCCAGGCTTATAGGCACATAGCCCCGGTTTAATCAAGGCTCAACCGTCTGATTTGCTGTGCTCTGGGCAAGTGACGTAAGGCCCCCTCACTTGTCCCATCTATAAAATCCAGTAGTAACAGCCCACTTGCTGGGCTCAGAAAAAATTTGTATTCACTTGATTTTTTTTTTTTTTTAATTCTCTTGATAAATGAAGATTCTCAATTGTTTCTGTTGTAGTCTTAGGCGTCAGACAACTTGTACGTAGTCATCTAAACCCATCGTCCTCTTTGAATAATAAAGGAACTGTTTTCCTAAGGCTCTGGGGCTCTTACTGGAACCTTAATGGAAAAGAATAGTTTTCTACTTTTTACAGTATGTTTTAAAGACGCTTTTCTGACTCTGCCCTGAACTTTCCGTTTTCCTGTGGGGTGAAATAATGACATTATAGACAAAAGGAGAAAAAGCAAAGGGAGGGAGGGAAACAGAAGAGGGGATGAAACCTTGACGTTTTATGAAAGAAAACTCAGGACCTATAAAATTATTTTGAAGTGTAAAGGACGAGCTGGACGACACAGCCTCTTCCCCTCTGAACATCACATGTTTTGCTGGAAATGAAAGGAAAGGCAGTTGTTTTGCTAAAGATCATGGGAATTTGTAAGTGAGTAAACATTTTTTCCTTGCCAAAGTAGGTTTCATGGTCTCAGTGGATTTCGATGATCTGATGGCTTTATTCCTGGCCCCTGTCCACATTCAGGCTTCCCCTGCCTGCCTGCCTGCCTGCGGTGCCCACCCACCTCCCAAATGATAACAAGGCAGATGTTTCTCTTTAACTGAAGCCGAGTGGCAAAGGAGTTGTGCTTCTTGTACATTGCTGTTTCCGTAGAAGGCCTTCACCTTCAGAGATCTCGCTTGGAGGACTGCTTTGTCTTGGAAATTTTCTAGAGGTTCTGTTTATCATTAGAGGATGGTCTAACCACGACCACTCCTGGTACCTCCTCTTTATTCCACATAGCTGCCAAAGCAGGGCCAGAGAGGATGTTAAGTTCATCATACCACATAGTCAACCAAACCCCAGTACGTCTGCTGGTAGAGGTGTGTGGGATGTGCTCTAGAGTACATGGAATGGTGGACATAGGGCTTTGGCTTCCAGGACAGTGAGACACAAAGAGGACTGGAGAACAGGCCTCCTTGGGCAGAGGCGTTGGAAGCTAGGGTGCCAACCCTTTTGGGGGTTAATAGAAAGAATTTTTATGTTGCTACTGTAAATTAATTTACAGAGTCGTGATATATGAAGTGGGTAGGATTAGTGGATTTCTCTTCTGTTTTTAGAACTTAAAATGTATTTTAAAATAACTCTGGACTCCTTTTGTAGCTGAGTGGACTCCATAGGTTATTGGAAACTATTTGGACTCATGGGTTCAATACACTCTGTTCACCCCAGAAGAAAGGATTTGTGTCTATATTGGCTAATATTTCACCTAGGATTTTATCGAGAAAAGCAAGAAAGTTATATCCTATTACTTTAGCAAGATCAACATATTCCTCTCCAGGGTGAAACAGATATTTTTATCAGTTAAAACGCGCGCGCACACACACACACCACACACGCTACAGGAAGGAGCCAGGTCGTTGAAAAATCACAGGCAGAAGTGCTGGTTAGGGGTAGGGTTGGTGGAACAAGGTCCCGAGTAAGTCTGTGTTCATTTGATTTTTAAAATCTTCTTGATAAATGAAGATTCTCTCTAAACTCCTTCATTCTATCCTGTCAGGGAAACTGGATTGATTTAAGTTCCTTGGACTGTGGGAGAGGCTCTCTGGGGATGCTTAGGGCCCGGGACGTTGTCTGATACACAGTATGCCCGTATCCACTCCTGTGTTTCGCCAATATCTATTCAGTACCTACAGTGCAGCAAGCGGTGCCTGTGCACACAGTTGTGAACAAGACAGAAAAATACCCTACTCTTAAGGATCTTACAGTGTAGTATGTGGGAAGGGTATTAGCAAAATGTGCGATAGCCATGACCATACCTCCTCGGTATAGACCATGCCTCACGGGGTTGTTGTGAAGATTAAATGAGTTAATCACTTAAAGCACTTAGATGGAACATGGCAAGTACTATTTAAGCACTCACGTTAACAGAATCTTCTTGTACCTCTTGCACCACCCAATACTACCTTAACCACATATGGGGTCCACAGTGATTCCTCAAAAAACATGCACAAAATCGTTTCATACCTATACAGACTGCCAGGGAAAATGAGGTATCATTTGCTTCTTAAAACTCATTCGACATCCGTTCATTCCAGAAATACTTGTTTGTTTGTCCTTCTGCCTGGAATGTGTTTCCACAGATATCATGGGTCTGGCTTCTTCTCGTCATTCCAGCCTCAGCTCAAATGTCTCCTCCCCAGAGAAGTCTTCTCTGACCTTCCC